>NC_073359.2:4482500-4785000 GCF_027580225.2 Misgurnus anguillicaudatus | reverse complement strand
GACGCTGAGATGCGGGTACAAACTACCAAGAGGAAAGGCCTAATGGTGGATGCAGGTGCAACTTCCCACATCATCACGGACATCGAGAAGTTTCAGAGGTTTGACAGAGGAGCAGTTTTCAGGCCAACACACATTGCTTGGAATTGGCTGACGGCACTCGGTGTAACGGGGTCGCAAAGCAAAGAGGAGATGCGGAGGTATATTTGATTGACTACACGGGACGACGCGTCAAAGCGATGCTGAGAAACGCGCTGTACATCCCAGCATATCCACAGGACATTTTCTCTGTTTGGGACAGGCAACCCAGTCACACTGCGAGATGTCATGTGACTTAATTAATGACTGAGTGAAATCATTACTAATGTTGGCCCAATCAGCGGCAAGATGTATAAAACCACGCCGTAGTAAAGAGACAGATCGCTCAATGGGTTCAAGTTGGAATGTTGTCTTTCATTCTGGACGGTAAGGTCAGTGACTGTAACATTGAGGGTATTTTACAGTATTAAACACACATTTAATGATTTCATCAGGCTTCAGATTTTAAAAAGAACACAAAGAATGGCCTCTCAGCTACCGTAGTTGCAACTCTTGCGTCATCACAACAGGGTGTTCACAGTTCAACACATCATCTGTTTCTGTTTAATAAACGTTGTGCAACGGGGATGAACCCAGCTCAGATTTTCCACTGACCCTGCAGGCACCATCTCGTGATCATCCACCATCTAGACTTTTGTTAAAGAGTTACTAAGGTAAAATTAAAACAGCTTTTATAATGTTTAGTTTGACAATTAAGCTGAAGTTGACAATTAAAATTTTCCTAAAGGTTTAGCTCACTGACCATTTACTGATAACTAGATATATTTGGGGAGGTTGCTAGTGCTAGATATTTTTTTTTCACAATGGCTATGTTAACATGCACAAAAATTTGTAAATCTGACTAAATCTGTCGCATCGCTCAGCATTTGCATAAAATAGCCTGCTTGTCTATTTTGGCCCCGCCTTGCTCGCTCAGCGGCGAGCTCGTCGCTTAGGGCTCGCCGCTGGCAAACGGCCACTTCCATTGAAAATGAATGGTAGCCTGTCGCTCTGTCTCTGTCGCTTGTAACTAATGTGACTGGGGGGTTACTCTGTATAAAAGTCAAAACTGAGTTGGAGTTGTTTTTAAGAAGTTTTCCGATATAGGTGATAAAAACACACTTTTCAAAAGTCACAACGCTATTTTATTGCTTTAAGTAGCCTAATGTTTTAAAAGTATAAACAAACGCTGCAGAATTTAGTACAGCGCGTGCAGTGCCGTTTGAAGGAATTTGGGGGCCCCAAGCAAAATGGACATGGAGGCCCCCCCACACGCACGCAAAGCCTACAGGAACCACAGCATAGCCATACAGTTTAAGGTTTACAGTTTGACAGCACACACTTATCAGTTTAAACTCTGGGCTGTGCATGATATCAGCTATAATTATAGAGCTTGTGGTACCTTGTGCTATAGAAGAAACATCAGCATTGAGAAGTGATCGTCTGTTGATGTTGAGGATGACGTTGATGGTGTAGCTGGGAAAGTAATTGGAAAAAAAAATCTGAAATTACCTGTTAAGTACATTTCACCATTTCACTGTTAGCATATTGAAAGAGGTCACTATAAACAGCTCAGCTCAGTGAGAGAAATTCACTCTACCTTCATCAGTGGATGTATCCTTAGGAAGAACCTGTCCGCTGAGAAATTTTAGCAAAGCACCTTGAGAGAGAAAGAAAAGATGGTAACACTTTATAATAACAATCATATAAAGATGGTAAATTGATAGTTAATTAATCTTTAATTGTCATTTAGCTGTTAGCAAACAGTCTTTTTACTGTTAACAAACAATGAAATTATAATTAAATGACTAATTATTAGTAGTGTTGTAAATTAACAGTTTATTGTAACACACATATCTATCATATAATATATTAGGTATCGGGTAATGATTAAAAATGCTTGTAGATCTTTAAGAAACCATTTTTAAAACATCTATAAACATTACATAGATAGACGGACCAAATATTCCTAACACTTTGTTAAGGGTTACTAACTTAGTTGGTTTGTAAACTGTCTATAAACATAGACAAAGTTGCAACAAATGACTATAATACTATAATACTTAAATAGTTAATAAACAGTACCAGTGAAACATGTTTGTTGTCCTGATACTGTACTTGTAACAGTGTAAACATTGCTACACAGAATAAAGTAACTGTTCAAGATCTGTTGGTAACTAATGTCATATTTGCATAAACTGTCACTACTGTATATCCTGACACTAGCACATTAAGATAAGCTATGAAAAAATAATGTTCCTCTGCGGCTCTGCCTCTTTCTGGTAAATAACATATAGATTGTTTACAAAGTATTTATTAAGTAAAACGATCGGTTTGCTAACAGTTAAATGACAATAACTAAAGATTAAATAACTAACAATTTACCATCTATAATAATGGTTATTATAAAGTGTTACCGAAAAGATATGTTAGCAATAACATTTCCATATTTTGATATTTATAAGGGATGCGGCTGCTTTCACAACTACCAATGCTTAAAAACTTCCCAAGCTATTGTTTGATGCAGATAATTTATGGTGTGGTTTTCCTAACCCCCATTTGGTAAATAGATTATTTTGGTAAATAGATTATCACGGTGGAATAGTTCATTTTATTAGCACTTTCATTTAAACCTATTACTAAGCTACAGCAACGTCATGGAATTAAACAGCGATTTTGAAACAGATATGCGTCCTCCTTATCTTGTTAAAAAAACATATGTAACCATATTCCGTTTGTTCGAGAAAAACGTTGACTAACTGTTCGTTACAAGCAGCATTTGCCGTCAGGCAGGTATAGCTAACATAAACAGATTTTTGCTACTGCCTATCTGCTGCAAAATTACATCATTTTCACAAGACAAGTAGAGCTATTTCATCCAATGTAAATTATTACTTACCACTATCTTGTTTTTTCTTATACTCCTCTTCCTTTCTTTTCTTTCTTTTCTGGCTTCCAGAAGCATAAATCCGCTTCATGATGACTGCCGAAGTTTTGTATTTTGCCGGCAGCAGAGATCACATGGTTGGCTGGCTGCCTGTTGTCAGCGACTAGTACTGAGAGGGGGCCCCCTTGAGGCGGATTCCGATAATAACAGTGTCGTTGCACTTTACTGCATTGCATTGACTATCAAAGGGACACAGTTTGTCGTTGCATTTATTCTCAACCAGTCGTTGTCTTGGGGCCCCAGAAAATTCCGGGGCCCCAAGCAATTGCTTGGTTTGCTTGCCTTGTCGCGACGGGCCTGAGCGCGTGACCCCATTAATGCTGTTGTTGTTGCGTGTTTCTGTGACGAGATTCATAAATATAATACATGAACTTGGAGCGCAAATGTTCTGTGCATGTGCACAACGTATTTTTGCATGCGATTGAGAAAGTCACAGTCAAACTAACATTGTGTTTTTATCAGCAATAAGAAAAGTTCTTGTTTAATGTTTTGTAGCTGGTATATGTGAGTTTCTACAAAGAGAAATCATGAACTTCAGACTCTCATCACTGATCCTGCTGTTTCACATTCAAGGTATGAAACACAGTTTTGTGTTATACTGAAATACTTCTATTTATTATATATTTGTTAAAAGTATGTCAGATTTTAAACTAGTTTAGTCCAGGGGCGGAGGGGTGGCTTATGGGGCTCAAGCCACGAATCTTTTCAGATCTGTAAAATGAATTCATCCAGGACACTAGGTGGCGGCACTCAGCTTTAATTCTCCGGTCCCCCACTCAACTGAAAATGAATAAAAGATGTTGAAGGCAAAATAATATGCTGAATCTCCCCACAGTTAACGCATTTTCAAAGTGTCTTTATTATTACAGTGCCTTCTTTATTACTGTAAGTGTATATTTATAGTTATGTGATGTAAATACTGTTAAATAGCGTCAACTGATATATTATCTACATGGCTAACGTCTAACTTACTGTGGTGCTCTGGTCTAGTCTGCCTCATTGGTCATTTGTAAGGTTGTATTTAAAGTACATTTAATAACTTTAAAAAACTTGCTCATTGTTGCATATATACTTTTTTATAGATGGATATACAATTTATATTTTTAAAGACGTCAGAAAAGAAGGTGAGAAAGTATATAGTTAGTTAGGTAGCTTATGTTTTGTCCATATGCATTTGAAATTCGCAATGATTTTACCTCAGAAATACATTGATAGACCGTTATAAAATGTGAATCCCCAATCTCTTACATTAAAATATCCTTATGTGTGATAACTGTCAGTGCAAATAGGAAGAGAGGAGGGTGGAGAGAGATCACAGACAGACAGATAGACAGAAAGAGAGAGAAACGCTTTCATAAGCTGGTGAGAAATTGTTCTGTCAATGAAGTCAAACATTGTTATTATTATGTAGTTTTATAGTTACTGGATTAGCCTTCAGCAAACATGTTTGCCTATTTTTGGATAAGAGAAGTTAAAGTATCATTGTCAAAATGTGTTATGTTGCAGTTTCAAAATGACAATACCAGTGTTGGGTAAGTTACTCAAAAAAGTAATTAATTACTAGTTACTAATTACATCTTCAATCATGTAATTAAATTACTTTACAAATTACTCTCTCCAAAAAGTATTTAATTATTATGAATTACTTTCTAAATCCTATTTAGTACATGATACAAGGATAGGCTTGAAATGGCTCAAAGAAATAATATATAAAAGTACATAAATTATTCTGGTCCCACTTTAGGGTTCATTTCTCTCTATTAATTAACTATTAACTATTTTTGTCTCAATATACTCCAACTACTGCTTATTAATACTAAAGTAGTTGTTTATTTTAAGTATTTGTATAAATGGGGAGGGTTAAGGATGTAGAATAAGGTTTTGCAGAATCAGGCATTAATATGTGTTATTTAAGTAGGCCTACTAAAAAACAGTCAACATCTCAGTAATATTAATGCTAATAATCAACCAGTTAATAGTGAGAATTGTAAACTAAAACCATGTTTAATCCACTATTTATTATAGTATACATAATTGTTCTACAGTCCATTGACAGTATTTAGTTACATCAGAAGTAACTGTAATTCGATTACAAGAAAAATAAGAGTAATCCCTTACATTACTTTTTCAAGTAATTAAATTACAGTAACAAATTACTTAGTAACTAGTTACACCCAACACTGGACAATACAGAGAACACTTAGATTAAAAAATAGTTTATAAAGCTGCCGTAAATGGAGAAAAAATATCAACAGGGGACCAAGCTTTGAAACCCCTAGATTTGGGCTAAGCCCCCAATGTCTACAATGTCTGGCTCTGCCCCTGGTTTAGTCTAATTTAATTTACATCGCTGTGCTCCAAAGGCTGGATTCTCCATTTGGATCAGTCTCTAAAATGTTTAAAGTGAGTTTGTATATTTAAAACTGAACTTAGAGATTTGTATTTGAGAACAAAACTGATGAATCAGGGTTCATATCCTTACAGGACTGTCTGAATCTCTCATCTCACTCTGTCATTTTAATGACGTTACATACAGTAAACTACAAATATTAATAATGTTATGGTTTCTTTTCAGGGTTCCTAACATTGGATAATTTTAATGTAACCTGTGATGAACTGAATATTTGTGCTGTTAGGGGGACACTAATGAGTGTGAACTGCGATCACTCAAACATCAACATCAAAACTGTGTTCTGGTTCAGTCCGAAACAGAGAACAAACTGGAGAAACAAAGATGAACTTGAAGCTTTGACTTTAGATTCAGATTACTCAGGACGAATTGGTCAGTGGATAACTGAAGATTACTTAGGACTCTCAATAGATGATCTGAGAGAGAGAGACAGTGGAGAATATCAGCTCATGATCATTATGAAGGATGGAGTTAAACATCTCAGCTCAGTCACAGTCAATCTAACAGTCACAGGTACATTTACATTCTCATCAGTCCAGTTAAACTCTTTTCATTTCTCATCTAATGTAAGATTTTCATTATTTAGTTTTACAGGTGAAGATGAATCCTGAATCTACAGGACAGCGAGTAAAACTGAGCTGTGATTCCTCCTGCCCTTTAACATCTGAATATAATTACCTCTGGTACAAGAATGGACAACATTTTAAAAATAGTCAAAGCATATTTGTGTCATCCAGTGAAAACACTGACAGTTATTCCTGCACTGAGTGGTCTCGTTCAGGGCACTCTTCATCTGTGTGTGAGTCTGACATTTATAAAACATTTATATTAATATGGAAGAACAAACTTTGCAGTTTTCTTGTTGATTCATATACAGTATGAGTGTGTTTGTAATTGATTGTGAATGTTAAAGCAGTATTTTGTGACTCTTTCAGGTCTTTCTAACAGTAGCTGTTGGGGTGTGACTTACACCTCTACAGAAGTTTGTGCTTTAGTGGGATCCACAGTAGATATTCACTCTCCATACTCACATCCCACTGGATATACAGTAGAGAAAACATACTGGGATTACAGTCGTTATGAGGAATTCAGTGATCTGCATGAGGTTCATCAGTTTGCTGGTCATGTGGAGTTTGTGGGAAACACACTGAAAATCAAAGGCGTCAACACGAGTGACACTGGATATTATCAGTTCAGGATCATCACTAACACATCAGATGTAGTTTCTGGTTATCCTGGAGTCTATCTTTGTGTTACAGGTAACTGCTCATAATAAACTCTCTGTAGTAGTGCAACACTCATTATACTGAAGCATTATAGCTCGAGTAGGAGTCTGATATCAATACGACTGTGATAAGAGGTTTAGGTAATGCTTTACCAATTGAGCTATATCAAAAATATGAGGCTTTGAAAAGTAGTTGACATGAACTGTGTTTTATAAAATCTCAGGTACACGAGTGATAAGCAGTCCAGACCCTGTGATAGATGGAGAAAAAGTGATATTAAGCTGTTCAACTAAATGCACTCTGGATAACAAACATACTTACATCTGGTATAAGAATGGACAACAGGTAACAGATGGATTGAGATTATTAAACAAGCTGTACCTGGACTCAATCAACAGTGAGGAGCTACAAGAGTATTCCTGTACTGTAAGAGGTAACACAACATCTCATCATACATCTGACTCAATTATATAAGATATAGTTTCAGTCCTTGATGCTGATTGGTTTATTTACAGCTATGACATCATCACTGAGCTACTTTCAGTCTCACTGTGCAGCACTCATAGCTGATCATTAATATTGTGTAAGTTATAGGAAATACTTTAGTGTAACACGACTGCAGGAGGCACAATAATATTACGCAGTGCCCGAACATAGTCCCCTTATTAAATTTCAATAGCACGGGACTATTTTCGGCTGCTGCGTAATATCACTACGCCTGCTGCAGCCATGTTAAAGCAGCAAATTTCTTGATTATTACTCCAGAATGAGAGTATAGTCCTAGCCATATCTGCCTAGAAAATCACAACTTTTAATTTAACTACAGAAGAGTCAAGTTTTAAATAGGAAAAATATTGAAAGTCTTTGGTTATTTTTGTCTAAATTATGCTTAAAGTGGTCCTGCCGGACCCGGAGATTAGCTGAATGGTTTCCAAGAGGTAAAAATCAAATGTTTAACTCTAAAGTGGAGTGTTCCATTAAGTCTGAGAGGTTTTGCATGTTGTTGATGAGTCGCTTAAACAGCAACATCACAGGATATTAAGTGAACAGTGTCTCAATGTCAAGTGAGCTAGAGCCCTTACCAGTTCCCGAACTTGCATACACGATATACTGATTCACGACCTCAGGAGCTAGTGAACAGATTGAGACCCAGGGTATGACCCGAAGACAGGACCATGACAATGCATTGACCAACACAATAGGTTGCTTAAAGTTAAATATGATTTACTGTGCAAACTTGATGTGAGAGCACTGCTGAGCTTAAAGGAATAGTCTACTCATTTTCAATATTAAAATATGTTATTACCTTAACTAAGAATTGTTGATACATCCCTCTATCATAGGAGCTATATTTTTTGGCGTAGTAGCACTTTTGGGATTACTTCGACTCACCTGAAAAGTACGCTCCCCTTCTCCCTCTCATAATGGGAGAGGGAGGGTGTTACTGCGCCGAGTCGAAGTACTCCCAAAAGTGCTATTACGCCATAAAATGTAGCTCCTCTTTTAAATCTGCTTAGAAAAGCGCTACGTTTTTTTTACCACCAACCTTGCTCGTATAACTACCCGTCTTAAATAGGAAAAACGTTGATGTGTTTGGTCACTTCTAACTTTATCTCTAAATGGTACCATTGAATGAATGGGGCTATTGAAGCGTCGCAGCGCGCTCCAGCGCTTACGTTCACGCACACAGATGATAGAGGGATGTATCAACAATTCTTAGTTAAGGTAATAATATATTTTAATATTGAAAATGAGTAGACTATTCCTTTAATATTGCAATAGTCATAATGAATATCCAGGGCTCTATTTCAATGATCTAAAAATATTTTAATGATCTAATTCATAGATATGTAAAAACACTTTATTGTCTCGCCCACGCTGCTGGTCAATTGAGTGGAACGTCCGCATTTGGCGGCCATCTTACTACAGGCAGCTCGCTCACTCGTAGCATTGAGTTTTAATGGTGCAGGTACTTTAAAAAGACCATAACTTGCTCAATCTTCTATCGATTTTTAAATGGTTTGGTTTGTTATAAACGTCAAAGGTGTACCTCTGCATACTTATAAAAAAAAACATGAAACATGTTAAAGCATCCAGAATTATAGCCATGTTAATAACGTTTGAAAGAAACCAAACCGTTTGAAAATTGGCAGAGAATTGAGCAAGTTATGGTCTTTTAAAAGTACCTGCACCGTTAAAACAAGTGCTACAGGCGAGCTCCCCGTGGTAAGATGATGACATTAGAGACTCCGCCGTAACACATCTAGCCTTTATACATATAGGCTAGATGTGTTACGGAAAGTAGGGACACAAGTCGGATCTGGGCCATTTTGAGGTATTCTTAAGTTATTCTTCTGAAAGTGCAGTTTCTAAGCTTTCCAACGATGTGTAACACATGGAAATCTGATACGATTTGGAGAAGTTGTGGCCATTTGAACATAGGAACTCAAAAACACTCAAACCGAGAAAATCGAGACGAAACGGACTCTACTTTCCAGCTAAGCCATGCCCCCTGTAAAGCCGTTTTGAGATACAGATTTTCTAGCATCATATGTAGTATTTTGTGACAGAAGTCTGGATGACAACATCCAAAAATAAGCAGGACTTTTTATCTTTGTGTAGATCACAAGTGAAATCCAATCGGTTTCAGATGTGTGAATCATCCAATGAACATTTTGTCCACAAATGGGTATAATCCGTGAAATATAGATTTATATAGTCTATTGTTTACATCACATTTCGCATGAACGTCTGGTAATACATTATAATATACAATCTGATGACTGTTTACATCGTAACATGTAAGGGTATATGAGTTTACATTCCGGTAATTTACGTTCCGTTAAACACATGAACCCGCCTTCAAAGTTTGTATTTAAAATAGGGAGGTAGTATAATAGATAATCCAAACAGCGCCGTGGAAACCATGAAGTCCTTTAGGGATGTAACCAATCGCTCACTCGTTCCTCCATCAGCCAATGACTTCATGGAAAAAATGGATAGACAAAACATGTAGCCAATTATATAATTAATTCAACGATCTCTGTGCAACTTGTGTGTTTGACTTCATGCTGCGCTGCAAGAACTGACAGAGAGATGACGTCAAAGTACCGCGAGAGCGAGTCAAAATTAAACTACTTTGTAAGATTTCTTGAAGAGCTCTCGCGGTATTTTGACGTCATCCGACTGCGGCCCCGCATAAAGTCAGGCTGACGAATGACGCGGCTGTCTGTTATTTGTTCCGCCCCAGCTTCTTTTATTTTTCTTTTGTTTTGTGCGCCTGAGCTTCGTTTACAGTCTGGGGAGATGCACGCTATAAGTTTGAAAAAAAAAACTTGGCAAACATGTCTGAGGAACAGGGCAGCCGCGTCACTGGCCCTGTCCCAAATGGCGCACTTCATGTGGACTTTCCGGTGGGAAAATTACGTCACCGCGGCAACCCTAGTCATTAATTACATTATTTTCATTTTTGGGCAAACTATCCTTATTTAGTAGTCACGCTGTTCCCTTTGGGGGCGGAGGCGAGAACACAAGCTTATAGGGAATGTTAATGTACGTCACCGCAGTGTTGCATTATGGGACGTGGGCGCCATGTTTAGAGGCACCGCCGACCGCTATGCCATTTAATTGTGGGCATGTTAAGCTAAAACTAGGTAAAATTGAAGAAGAACGGAAGAAATCGAGAAGTTGAAAGAAAAAGAGAAGGGACCCTATCGGGAGAAACTAAATGCTACTGCCAAAAAACTTTATTTGGACAAATAAACAACATAGATCCATATGATTTAGCAGCCCAAGACTGGATTACGGACCTCCGCTTACATATCTGGTCAATTACCTTGTTTTTGCAGGACTTTATTTACACTTTGCAGGAGTTTAAGAGCTATAAATCCCTTAAAGCTTATAGTAAGGTGACACTTCTTCTTTTGGAGTCACCAGCTATTTACTGACAATGTGTTAATACCTACGTATCTTAATGATTCTATAAAATAATTTCTCCGTTGTATTCTGTGCGATGAATCAACACATGTTCAAAAGATGGCACTTCTGTTTTGGCCAAGTTATTAAAACAAACAAAATGCTAAATATTTAGCTAACGTAGTTATTTAAAGAGTCACAAGCAGTGAGTTTGAGCAGTTGCATTTAATAAAAAATATGTGTTACAATCCTCAAAATTGTCTAAATATTTATTTTTATAACTCATGTGTTTAGGGTGATCAGAAATGAATGAATGAATCAATCAATAACTTAAATTTGCAAGTTAGTTTGAAAATTTGCAAGTTAGTTTGACAGTGTTAGCATAAAAACAAGACAATTTAAGTGGTTCTGCTTTTATTAATCACAAATTACTGAATGACTGAAAATGCAGCGAACACACTCTCGCTGATGCAGGGATTTTTTTTTTTGAAAAGTAAAGGTTTTTCTCCTGATTGCAGCAGGCAAACCACGCGATCCGGCGTCTTTTCGTCAGCTCCTGCACCGGCTTCCTTTGTTTTTTCCACGAATAAAAGCTGTAAAAACGTATTCCGTTGTTCAGTTTCCTCCCTGAACGATCGCGTGACCTGCTTGATCGAGCAGTACTGACGAAACATATCGAAGTTTATTAAAATCTCGACAGAAAATACAAAAACAACCTCCAATACATGAACTCAAATACAGCGGGATAGGACGCGTGCCTGCAAATATGGCGGATTACACATTACGCAACACCGCGTGACGTCAACTCCACATTCCCTATACAGTATGTATATACACACAGACAATGACGCCCCCCGCTGCACGCTAAAATCTCCGTAAAAAAAATGCCAATTTCAACCGCAAAATGTGTAAGTGGCCACCAGAGGTCAATAAGTTTATTTTTCCATTGAATGTCAATCACATTACCGGGTTGAGACTGTGAACCCCGGAATCTGAATAGCGACAGAGGGTTTCTCTGCTTGTGTTTTTCTTGCCCGTCTCTGGGGGATTAGGATATGTCCTTTGATTATAAAGTAAGTCAGCGATTGTTGCAAGCAGCATTATACTGAAGATTTGCAGTTGCACCCCATGGTGAGCGGAATGAGGTGTGTAGTTTGTGTTATGTTTATGAAACTTTATCTTTGTTTGTGTCGTTGTCTGTTTGCAAGCTGTTCGCGTGGTCTGAAGTGCTTCACGTGTTAACACAATGTTTATATTTTGTGCCTTTTTATTTCTATGTCTTAAATGTAATTTAAAATACTGTGATAAACTTATAAGTATAAAAATCAATGTTAACAGATCTCAACTAACAGAATCTGCAATAAAATGAAAATCACAAATTTTGAAAAAAACACGATTCTCATTTTCTCGAAACTTGGGCTGCCGACTTGTTTTAATGGTTTCTGTGACGGTTCACATATTTTAATGAACTTATTATTGATTAATGATCTTGCCTTAAGCGCACAGTCTAATTTCACGACTGGAAAAATGGTTTATGCACCAAGCGCACAGTAAAAAAGGGTTGTTCCTATTCTCATAATGAGTAACGGGTGTGTTTTAGGCATAACGTGCAATAAACCAGTGAGAGTTTTTAGCTCTCATCCCCTTTAAAATGACGATTTCCTATTTTGTTAAAGGAATTATAAACTGAAAAACTAAGATGAAGAAGAAGACCACCAGTTTAACATTGATGAAAAAAATTGCATCGTTTTTATTTGTATTGAAATTGTTATTTTTTGTAATAAAACCTTTAAAAGACATTTACTTTCTTGTGTTTAACGTGTCGTGTATAAATGCGATCCATTCATTCATCAATAAACAGCTTTCCCATCATTGTTGCTGTTAAATAAATGTTATAATAAAGATACGGTGCGCATGTGTTATGAACATGTTCTTATGCACCACTTCTGTGTAGAACAACTCGCAGGTATCACACACCAGATGTGCACGTTAAATAGCGCAAGCTTAGTCAGACAGAGTCTACTTCAAAATGCTATATTTCCAAACGACAGCCACGCACTGCGTCTTTGGCTATATCTAACAATTGTGCAATTAAAATGGAGCAGAGATGAGAGAGAATGGATAAAATAGCCCTGGCCACAAATGCAGCAAGATGCTACAAAATTACAGAAATGTTCAAGCAAGCAGGTCTGTCAAAATTACAAGTACAAGAACACATCTTGGTTAGTTATTGCCAAATAAGTCCAATAAGTCACTGGTGCAGCTTCTGCAGGTTTCAAAGTCAGGTGCCGGTGTGCCGTGTTGTTTTGTGTACCATCATTACTGGGGAAGATAAGGAAACACAATCAAGGTGGAATTATTAATTTTGAACGCAAACTGTACTTTATGGGGCGGTTTCCCAGACCAGAATTAGCTTAATCCAGGACTAGGCCTTAGTTTAATTAGGAAATATAACTAGTTTTAACAAACATGCCTTACTAAAAACATTACCTGTGTGCATTTTGAGGTAAAACAAAGGGCACTGATGTATTTTAAGATATGTAAGTGATGAAAGTTGTTTTCAATTTGGAGAGCTCTTAAAAGTGTTTAAGTCTAGGACTAGTCTAATCCCTGTCTGGGAAACTGCCCCTAAATGTACTAACACAACCAAAAGTGAAAGTGTTTTAGCGCTGTCAGTGGCACTGAACGTCATAGCGAATCACTCAGAACTTTTGTGTTATTTTGAAAATATGCACACAGCTGTCATGATGGTTATTTCCTGAGTAGCGCTGTGATAACGGCTGCAGTGAGACTGAAATCTGAGAATCACAGAAAAGTCAAATTCTGAATGTTCTGCCTTTTCTGAATATAACTGATTTTATGTCTTTTTTCAGATACAATGGACAAAATAAATGAAGCAGTGGACAGCTCAGTGTTTCTCTCTCTGTTGGTGTTTCTGCCTCAGTTTCTCATCATTGAAGCTCTGTGGATGTGGTAAGAAAACATATCAAGTAAAACTCAAAACTGCATAACGTACAGTGAATATTCTGATATGAATTCAGATTTCAAGTGTATGAATTTTGATACCACAGCTTTTTCATCAGCATGAGTAAACTGAGTTCATCTAAAAACAAAACTGATGAAAAAAACAAAAAGAGATGAGAAATACTTTATAATTTTCTGTAATACAACAAACTAATGGTCAGATTTTATAACATGATCTCTTTCTGTGTGTTTGTCATTGTTAGATGTTGCAGGTCTGTGAGTAGATCAGCTGTCTGTCCATCAGAACTACTGGAGTGATGTCACAACTCTCTTTATGACATCATCACCTAGCAACAGTCTCTCAGCAGTGACATCAGTGATGCAGTGATGTCATATACAGTGACATATTAATGACAGTTCAGTGTAAATAATCTAATGTTCAAATAGATGAATTATTCATTGAAGTATTGAGTTTATCATTCAACAGTCTTGTGTCAGTGTCAGATCAACTGTAACATCACAATACATAAATCCTGTAAAAACTTTGCTATAGTGCATCTTTATGTAGATGATACTGTGATCTACTTTCATCTTCACTATAAGTCAGACTGTTATTAAACTCAATTATGTTTTTAGTTAGGTTAGGATTTTTTACAGGGATATTACATAATGGGAAAGTTTAAAGCACTTATACTTAAAAAGAAGTTTATCTGTTTTTAGGGTGTTTTATTGCTATTCTCAAGCTGGATTTTGTATAAATACATTTACATAACATTTAAGTGTTTACAAATAGTTTTGAAAGTCGTTTATATTAGTGAACTTTGTTCTCTATTTTTATTGTTTTATGTAATTTTATCTTTGTGTAATAATGTGTCTTCTCTGCAAGGTCTCCCTCAAAAAGAGTTGAGACTTAGTTAAATAAAGATGAAATAAAAGTACACATAAAACGTTAATTTTGATTGGTCATTTACTGTTTTAACAGGAGAGTTTATTTAATCATAAAAGTGCTGTCATCATTTCCTCACCCCATTTAGGTACAGATATGTGGTGTCAGTATGAACCTCGAGGTATTAATATGAACTCTTTATGTGCACAGATGTACTTTTTAAAAGGGTACCGCCCCAGTGACATCTAGAGATCATTTATGTAGCCGGGTTAAGAGTACCTTTGTTTAAAATAAAGGAAAACAAAACAGTGGCTTAACATTAAACTGGGGTCCTTTTATTCCTGACCACACTCAAAAGGAGTGCAGCATTAAAGGGATAGTTCACCCAAAATTGAAAATTCTGTAATCATTTACTCACCCTCATGTTGTTACAAACCTGTAAAATTTACTTTGTTCTGATGAGTACAAAGGAAGATATTTTGAGAAATGTTTGTAACCAAACCGTTGGTGGACCCCATTCACTTACATTGTAGGAAAAATAATACTATGGAAGTAAATGGGGTCCACAAACGGTTTGGTTACAAACATTTCTCAAAATATCTTCCTTTGTTTATAAGAAAAATGAAATTGATACAGGTCTGCAACAACATGAGGGCGAGCAAACGATGACAGAACCCCCAATCCCGGGCGAACCATCCCTCTAAGTATTTTCTTGCTTTCTTTTAGTGTTGGTTTTGACAATTTTTAAAGTGGACAAAAAACATATAACACTGAAATAACACAGGTTACTTCAATTGGCATAACACAGAAATAAAAGAAAATAAAAAATTAAATTGTTTCTTTGGCTGTAATACTCCGTAATGCACACAAGCCCCTTAGTTACACAAGAAAACACTACTTTTCACTTAAGCAAACAACGGTAGTGGCCCAATTGTGCTCTGAAAGATAATACAAATACAAAAAGATACATATAGGGCCAATTAGAATTCACTTATCACTCACATTACATAATAACACAAGCAGCATTTAGTATTTTAACCCCAATCAAACAAAAGCACAATTATCACATGAATAGCAAGTATAAACACATTCAACACGCATCCATTACATTTTAAGAAATCAAAGACACATCAGCAAAGAAAATAATAAACAAAACTTACTTTGCAACAGTCTCCTTTAGCTCACGTGACATACAGGTTTGCGTGTGAACTCACATTTAACCTCTCCCCTCTAATACAACAAAGAGAGAGAGAGTTTCCAAACCCTTAGTACAACACTTTATTAAACATTAGCTGCATTACAAATTACAAATGTATCACTCAGTATCATAATACAGCACTAACGCTCAATATACGGACTACCGGCACATCCGGGAACTTGACTGTAAATTTCGTCACCGCCCCTTTTCGGGGGATAAAAAAGCAGCGCTTCCATTGGCTTCCATTCAAAACAGCGGAACAAAGCAACGTTCCCACACAGCCGGCAGGCGCAAACAACCTATGAAATCACCCAGATCAAACACGCCGAGTACCTAACCGTCCACCCTGCCTGCCATAGAGCGCGAAAGATACATTAACACATTTAATTTGGTCAATATAAAAACATGTCCCTTTCATTCTCACAGCGTCAAACCTTGTGTAACAACGCTATCCAGTGTTAGCTAGAAATATCGCTAAGCCAGTTAGTTGTATGGCTGGACGGAAAAGTGCACTCATTACTCTAAATATAAAGACATAATATATACGAAGTAACTTTCAAATACGAAGTAAAATCATTCACTTGCTTCCCTGTTGACTCGATGAGGTACGAGTAAATGTCCGGGTAAGACACCTCTGGCCAATAGGGAGCGTTGTGACACAAATTTGATGCTGGGAGAATGAAAGAGACATGTTTCCACATTGACCAAACCAAACGTTAATTTATCTCTCGCGCTCCATGGCAGGCAGGGTGGACAGATAACTACTCAACATGCCCAATCCGAGTGACCTCACAAGCCACCTACGCCTGCCGGCTGTGCACGAAGGCCGCCCCGCTCCGCCACCTTGAATGGAAGCCAATGGAACGTCTAGTGCGATTTCCCCCAAAAGTGGGCGTGAACCTGTTCAGAGACATTCTATGACGTTGCGCCGGTTGTGCGTATGAGAAATCTCCAACCAGCACAAACAACGTGACGAAAACCGCTCGCTCGAGGAGATCAAAACACAGCACAAACCAACAACACGAATCAATCTTTAAAAGATGCAATCATTACACACTCACAAGTTGATATTTTATGTTTTGTCCTCAGTTTATAAACTTTATCAACGCTTTCTCACCGCATGGAGCTTTGTTTACTTTCTAGTCTCTCGCGCTCTGCGCTCAAGCTCACGTGCTCCTCGTATACTCGTGCCACAACACTTTTTTTATTAAAACACATTACTGGTCATTATTTATTTACACAAGCAAGAACGCTGTTTTAAGTGCATTAAATTAATGGTTTATCACATGCTTTGTTTTATTTAAGTGCAATTAAATTATTTTACCCGGTTATACTTATAACATTTGTTTCTGACAGTGTATGGATTATATTATTACTGGGAAACATAAAGACATGATGCACTGCTGTAAATCTACCACATAAAGACTTCAAGTTTATTCCAGGAGAGGGCGACACACAACAGAGTCTAATGTACTACAACATACACAAAACAATGAGTCCTCAGAAACAGAGAGAGACTCTTAGAGTTTAGATTGACAGAAATTGTGAAAGAAGGAAACTAACTTCGAATTTTAATTGTAAATTATGTCAATATTAATTGACAGTCCTGTACATTTTACACCTATTTACTGTATAGCACTCAGTATAATACTGCAAAATATTTATAAAGTAAATAACTGTAATTCACATTGCATTATGGGAATTTTCTGTGACATCAAACATCATATACAGTAATTTAAATGACCAAGCCAGCTATAACAATCACATCATGATAGATCTGCAGGAGAATGAGATTACATTTTTAGACAAGTGCAGTGTTTTTCTTTGGAAAACTTATATTCCAAAGCATATTATCATAATTTTTACTCCACTACATTTCATAATTTCAAGTTTTTGGTTTATATTTAAGTACATTAAACATCTACTTTTTTACTTTTACTTAAAAAGTACTGTAGAACACAATTTTAATGTAATTTTTACGTAATTATGTATGTTATGTATTAGGTATTAAATTAATTTTAATATGAATGAATTGGCTGTGAGAATTTTCAATCCAAATAGCGGCCGCGCTACTGAAGCGCCATCTAGTGGCTGTTGCTAAAAACGAATCAGAGTTTCCCCTCTTGTTCCTTCTTACTCTTTGCAGAGCTTTGACGACTCTGTCACAACAAAACCCTCTCGTTTTATAGCAACTTCCCATTACCTCCTCATGCCTGTATCACTGGGAAACCTTCAAATGTCAAGAAAAAACAGCGAGAGATCATGAGAGAGAGTACCAGTTCCTGCTGAACATTGACATAATATTATAAATAATAACGTAAAATAACCAAAATGATTATTTAATCTTACTTGTGAAATGTAATCCCATGTGATCTGGAATCAATATTGCGCCGGTTATTGCAACTGTAAACTACAAAAAATACGGCCATAGTATGGCTTTCTTTCCGTTAACTCCCATTGACTCTGGTGCTAGCGTAGCTCTAAGAGCTGATTCTTTGTAGCGAACGAGCAGAGCCGAATCTTCAGACGCATGCAGGGGAGCCGGCTCTTCTAAGGGAGCCGAGCCAGAAGAACCGAATCTATGAAAAGAGCCAGACTGCCATCACTAAAATGTAGAGCCAGCGCTTGAGCCGAAAGAACCGAATCAATGGAAAGAGCTGGACTGCCCATCACTAGTGAGGAGACCCATCCAATATGGCGCCGACGCTTGATGCGTTCCAGCACGTCTTCTTCTTCTTCTTTTGAATTTACGGCAGCATAGACGCATCACCGGCGTATTACTGCCCTCCTCAGGTCATTAAGGGACTCGGTTAAGCCTTTAAATCCTTGCGTACAGTCCAGTCTTGCGCAGAAACTTTAAAAAAATCTTTATGGACTCATAATCCTTTGGGTTAAGAATAGTCTGTACAGATATATTAGAGATTCCACACTCCAATAACTCTGAAATCATGTGACGTCTTGCTGTATAATGGATGGAACACTCCATTATCACATGATTTACAGTTTCTTCTTGTCCACATCTACATCTGCCATCTGGATGTTTCCCAACCCTTGCTAACCCAAAGTTTAATGTACAATGGCCCAACCTTAATCTAGTCAAAATGACACTATCTTTCCTTTCTAATGTTCTACTTACATTACATCCTACTATTGGCTGAACAGAATAATAATGTCTGCCTTTATATCCCTCATTCCATTCTTTTTGCCATAATTTTATTGTTCTTTCTTGGATAATACTTTTACATTCTACCCTACCGAACATAACCTCCAACTCCACTTCACTTCTATTTACTGCACTTCTTGCCATTACATCTGCCTCTTCATTTCCCTTAACCCCAATGTGAGCAGGTACCCAAATAAATCCCACTATACTCCCCATTTTATTAACTCTATTAAGTGTTACTAAGATTTCTACAACTAGATCTGCCCTGACTTCACTTTTTCTTCCCTTTAATGCCATTAAAGCAGCACTTGAGTCTGAACAAATTATTCTTTTCCCCGATCCATTTTCCTCCACCCACTCCAAGGCCAATAAAATAGCCACCAACTCTGCAGTAATGGCTGACATATTATCTGTTAGCCTCTTTCCATTCATTACTTTCAGCTGAGGGATACTTATTCCTATTGCTGTTCTCTTACTTCTTAAATTCATTGAACCATCCGTAAATATCTGCACATACTCGGGCCAGCTCTCCTTTAAATGCTTAAATCCACAGGGTTACCTTCATATTCCTTTATTTGCTCTAAAATACTTAGGTCCACTTTAGGAACTGGCAGTAACCATGGAGGTACTGGAGGCCAAATAATTACTGGTGCGATCATGATATCGTTCACTCCTGCATTCTGAGCTTCCTTACCTATTGACGTCTTCCTACTCTCTTTTTTATTTCCATCCCTTTCCTGAAGTTCCCAGTGCTCCTCTAATAAAATCCTAGCTGGGTTAACACAATTATAACTTCTTAACTTTGTCCAATAAAACAGGAATAATTTATTCCGTCGGAGCTCTAGTGTAGTCTCCCCCATTTCAATTAACAAAGCATTAAGTGGCGTAGATCTCATTGCTCCTCCACAAAGTCTCAGTGCTTTTGCTTGTACTACATCCAATTTCTTTAAAACAGATTCTGATGCTGATCTATATACCATACACCCATAATCAATATTAGCTCTAATTATTCCCCTAAAAATCATCATTAAACACTCTCTACTTGCACCCAAGTCCATTCCCACTAAACATCTTAAGGTATTAATAACCCTCTCACACTTTTTAACTGTATTAATTATGTGCTCTTTCCAAGTCATTCTTTCCTCAAACCAAACACCTAAGAACTTAAACGATTTAACTTTTTCTATTGGATTATTATAAATACTTAAAGTCTTATCTAAACTGCTCCACTTGAGACCCACCACAACCTATTTTGATTTTGATACTGAAATTATAAAAACCCATTCATCTGCCCCTGCCTCTACTTTATTAATTGCTTGTTGCTTTTGTTTATAAATATAATTCAAATTCCGCCCTCTTTTCCAAACAGCTGCATCGTCAGCAAATAATGCCATTCCAAAACCTCTATTTAACTTACTAAAAATATCATTGATCATTACATTAAATAACACTGGGCTAATAACACTTCCCTGAGGGGTTCCATTTTCCACACTTTCCTTTCTGGACATAGACCCGTCTACTTTCACCTGAATGGTACGCTCCTTCAGAAAATCTTTAATCCAATTTAACATCCTACCTCTTACCCCAGCATCATATAACTTTATCATTAAGCCCTCTTTCCATACTGTATCATAGGCTTTTTCAATGTCTAAAAACACACTCATGACAACTTCCTTATTCGCCATAGCTCTTCTAATATCTAAGTCCAACACTAATACAGAGTCCATAATAGACCTTCCCGCTCTAAAACCACTTTGGTACGGAACAAAGAATTCCTGTTTCTCATACTAACCGATCTGTAACCATACGTTCCATAATCTTGCATAAAACAGCTGTAAGAGCAATTGGGCGATATGATTTAGGATCATCTGCCTTTTTCCCCGGTTTTAATATTGGAACAATCGTTGCATGTTTCCATTCCCTCGGCAAAATACTACATTCCCATACTACATTAACTAATTCCAACACTTCCTCTAACACGACATCATCCAAATGAAGAAATATTTGATATCCTATTCTATCTCTACCAGGCGTTGTATTTTTCCCCCTAGCGATTGCTTGTTTTAATTCTTCCAATGAAAAATATGCATTCACCACCCTCATGTTATCTTTATTATATTCAAGTTTATACTTCTCATTTTTTAATTTCTTTTCTCTTTCCTTTTTACTAATTGGGGTAATGCTTTCTGAACTATGCACCTCCTTAAAAGACTTAACTAACAGATCAGCTTTCTCCTTATTTTTAACTGCTTCCTGTCCCTCAAATTTTAACACCGGAATTTTATTAGTCCGATACTCTCCTGTCATCCTATGCACCAGTGCCCATAACCTCCTACTATTTGTTTCAGGTCCTAAAGTACCAGAAAAACTTACGCCAGCTTTCCCTCTTTGCCTCTTTTATAACTCTTCTAGCCTTAGCCCTTAATCTCTTATAATCTATTGCGTATTCTTCCATTGGACACTTCCTTACCTTTCGATATGCCTTATTTCGAGCTAACACTGCTTGAGTACATTTCTCATTCCACCAAGGCACAATTTGCCGTTCTTTTGGACAATCATACTTTGGAATAAACTCTTCTGCTACCTGAATCAACAGAATCATTCCACTTGTCTATATCATCTTTAACCACATTATTAATCTCTTCCTGAGCTCTTATATTAAATTCTTCCCATCTAGCCTTAGAATAATTATATTTTTCTGACCTGTATTCCTGCTCTTTTACCAATTTCCTCCCAAATCTACTTAAAACTGGGACATGATCACTCCCAATCGTATATCGGTCCATTATATCCCACTCTGCTCTCATGGCTAACTCTGGAGAAGCAAACGTTAAATCTAAACAGGAACTACCCCCTTGATTAACCTGAAATCTAGTAGGTCTACCATCATTTAACACCACAAACCCATGTTTATCCAAAAATTCTTCTAAAATTACCCCATTTCTATCCCGAAATCTACTGCCCCATAAATCACTGTGCGCGTTAAAATCTCCCACCCATATTACTGGTAGCTCAACCTTATCCATTATTCCTTCTAATTTTTCCTCCTCTAACATTAAGCCTGGATTGTAATAATTAATTACAGTGATTTTCCCCGATCTGACCAAATTACACCCACTACACATTCAAGTTCAGAATTTATCTCAATTCTTCTATGTTGTAAATCTAATTTTATAAAAGTAGCACACCCACCTCCTGCTCGATTACCTCTGTCAGCTCTTAAAATTTCATAACCTGGAATAACAAAATCCAGGTTTGGTCTAAGCCATGTCTCCTGTACACATATCACATCTGGTCGCTCTACAAAAGCATCAACAAATCTCTTAAATTCCTGCCCATTGGCTACTAAACTCCTAGCATTCCATTGCAATATATAAAACATATTTAATACTTAACCCATTTCGTCCTCTGATGACTCACGTCTTTCCCCAGATTTACCTTTCTCTCGAATGAAAGGAGCTTGCTGGCTTCCTGTTAATCCTCCATGCATATACTTATACAGCGTTTCTGGATGTATATCTTTGATCCCTAGAAATCTATCCGCCACCGCAACTACTTCCCTTGCAACATCTGATTTATTCTTAGCTCTCTCTATAATCCTCCACACAGCTTCTGAAAAAAAGCTAAAAATTCTGTCTTTCCGATAACGATGTCATCATCGGGCGTTTTCTCCCACATCTGTTGTTGTTTTTCCGGGCCTACTTCATGACCAGCACTTGTTCTCTCAATTCTTTTTAACGCTTCTGCATATGACAACTTATTCTCGTCCCTCATCTTCTGTACTGCTTCAGCTTTTGCATGGACTGGGCATCCCCTAAATGCAGCTACATGACAACCCCCACAATTACAGCATTTGATCTGACTTTTACATTCTTTAAAATCATGATCTTCGCTACATTTCCCACACCTACGTTTACCCTTGCAAGCCACTGCTACGTGCCCGAATCTCTGGCAGTTAAAGCATCTTAATGGTGGTCTTTCATACTTCTTAACTCTAAAGCATAAGTAGCCTAACATAACTTTCTCTGGTAGTGTTTCTTCCATGAACGTCAACATTACTGCAGAGCTTTCCCGCCCATCATCTCTTTGCTTTTTCCCCAACCGTCTTGCTTTGATCACTTTCCCTCCTTTTAAGTTACTTTTTAGATCTTCCTCAGAAATTTCATATGAGACATTAAAAATAACTCCTATTGACTCATTATTTCCAGGAATAAATCCTTCTACACCCTTTCCATTTAGGTTCTTTACTTTACAGGCTTTCTTTTGCTGCTCAGAAGATTTACAAATGATCATTAACATTCCGTTTGCCATTGTCTTAGCATGTCTGATATCACCTATCTCTTGATTTATAGCGCTAGATAACTTCAAAGGGCTAATCGATCCAAAACTCCCTTTTCCATCTCTTACTTTAAAAATCACTTTAAATTCTTCATCTCCTTGAATGTTCTCCATCTTCCTACTCTTAACTTGTCTATCTATATCACTATCTGTAGAATTTCCGACTTCCTGAGGGATTTTACGATCTCTTTTCCCTTTTTTACCCTTCATTTTCATCCATTCCCCTCCAACTTTCTCAACCCCCCCCCCCCCCAGATCCATCCAACATAGGCTGAATGTCAGATTATTCACCCGAAAGTGAAATATAGTTCATTCAGTTTCAATCAAAAACCTGCTGTTCTGGCGGAAAACAAACTGCTTCTCAGATGCGAGAGTCACTTCCGCATTTACGTCTGTCGTCTTAGAACACGCCGTTCCAGCACGTCATGAGGTGTCTACGTATATGTCTATGGCTGCTACTACGACTGCAGCTTCACTACAGATACAGCTTCTCAAACTGTCTTTTTAAGCACATTGTGTATTTATTTATGTCAAACAATCTTGTAGGCACAATAACCACTAAAGGAAGATATAGTGTTGTCAAGGTTCATCTGTCCATGCAAGTGGGTATTTTTTTCCAAGGCTATTTGATTATAGAATGAAAATAATATTTTCTCTGTAATTTACAGAAAACATAAATTTAAAACTAACTTCATAAGCTGGCTATAACCTCTACTAAGGTAAACATGAAGGTAAATGTAGTCACAATCTGTTGTTGCATCTGCTATTCTAAAAAGTTTGATGTTTGTCTGTGTTTTAAACTGTATTAAGAAATGTCTAGGGCGGTGTATGAAATAACTCCCTATACAATTCATTCACTATTCCCTACATTAGTTTATACAATGAGTGTTTACAAAATTTTGTCAATCCGACTAAAGGTTACGACGATACAGTGTACATGCACCCTAAACATTGCAATCTGATTTAAATGTTCGTTTACATTATTTAAAATCCGAACGGAAAGCCTGCGCAAGCGCACAGCCAGGGTTGCCAGACTCACGTTTCAAAACGATCCGACTGGACGTTCAAAACTAGCCCAAAAGCATCCCAATGACTATTCACAGCCCAAATACCAATAACTTATCAACGAAATCATTTAATATTTAACCCGCAGAAAAACAACAACTGGTGGAAACAGTTTAAACAGTATCCCAAATCTAAACTCGAAAAAAAGCAGAGGACTTGGCAACGCTACGCTCGCGACAGCATCTCTCGTTGGAGTTCACGCTTTTATACTCTGTATAAAAGTCAAAACTGAGTTGGAATTGTTCTTAAGAAGTTTTCCGATATAGGTAATGAAAACACACTTTTCAAAAGTCACAACACTATTTTATTGCTTTAAGCAGCCTAATGTTTTAAAATTATAAACAAACGCTGCAGAATTTAGTACAGCGTGTGACTCCATTAATGCTGTTGTTGTTGCGTGTTTCTGTGACGAGATTCATAAATATAATACGTGAACTTGGAGCGCAATGTTTTGCGCATGTGCACGACGTATTTTTGCATCCGATTGAGAAAGTCACAGTCGAACTAACATTGTGTTTTTATCAGCAATAAGAAAAGTTCTTGTTTAATGTTTTGTAGCTGGTATATGTGAGTTTCTACAAAGAGAAATCATGAACTTCAGACTCTCATCACTGATCCTGCTGTTACACATTCAAGGTATGAAACACAGTTTTGTTATTATACTGAAATACTTCAATTCATTATATATTTGTTAAAAGTATGTCAGATTTTAAACTAGTTTAGTCTCATTTAATTTACATCGCTGTACTCCAAAGGCTGGATTCTCCATTTGGATCAGTCTCTAAAATGTTTAAAGTGAGTTTGTGTATTTAAAACTGAAGAGATTTGTGTTTGAGAACAAAATTGATGAATCTGAGTTAATATCCTTACAGGACTGTCTGAATCTCTCATCTTGCTTTGTAATTTTAATGAAGTTAAATACAGATAATCTACAAATGAAGAGTTTCGTTGCAAAATGAGATAAATCCATTTTTTTACAAAAACATGTTTATTATTATGTTATCATGTTATTATTTTGTTTTATGGTGCTACTTAGCTGTATTTTTTAAGTCATGAAGGTTTAAATCCAAACAAACCAGCTGCAGTTGAATTGAAATTAATTGGAATGCACAACCAAAAAACGAGATTTCTGAACAATTAAAAAAACGGTGGTTATCTCATTTTGCAACAAAACTCTTCAAATATTATTAATGTTACGGTTACGGTTACTTCTTCAGGGTCCCTAACATTGGATAACTTTAATGTAACCTGTGATAAACTATATATTTGTGGTGCGAGGCGGACATGGATGAGTGTGAGGTGCTTTTACTCAAACATCAACATCAAAACTGGGTTCTGGTTCAGTCAGAAACAGAGAACAAACTGGAGAAACAAAGATGAACCTGAAGATTTGACTTTAGATTCAGATTACTCAGGACGAGTGGATCAAGAGATCACTAAAGATTACTCACAACTCTCAATAAATGATCTGAGAGAGAGAGACAGTGGAGAATATCAGCTCATGATCATTATGAAGGATGGAGTTAAACATCTCAGCTCAGTCACAGTCAATCTAACAGTTTCAGGTACATTTACATTCTCATCAGTCCAGTTAAACTCTTTTCATTTCTCATCTAATGTAAGATTTTGATTATTTAGTTTTACAGGTGAAGATGAATCCTGAATCTACAGGACAGCGAGTAAAACTGAGCTGTGATTCCTCCTGCCCAAAAACATCTGAATATAATTACTTCTGGTACAAGAATGGAAAACATGTATCATTTGACCAAAGCATATTTGTGTCATCCAGTGGAAACACTAACAGTTATTACTGCTCTGTGTCTGGTTCATTGCCCTCTTCATCTGTGTGTGAGTTTGACATTTATAAAATATTTAAATTAAAATTGAAGAACAAATTTAGCAGTTTTCTTGTTGATTCATATACAGTATGAGTGTGTTTGTAATTGATTGTGAATGTTACAGCAGTATTTTGTGACTCTTTCAGGTCTTTCTAACAGTAGCTGTTGGGGTGTGACTTACACCTCTACAGAAGTTTGTGCTTTAGTGGGATCAACAGTAGATATTCACTCTTCATACTCACATCCCACTGGATATACAGTAGAGGAAACATACTGGAGTTTGCCATTCACTCATTTGGATCTGCATGAGGATCATCAGTTTGCTGGTCGTGTGGAGTATCTGGGAAACACACTGAGAATAAAAAATGCCAGCATGAGTGACGCTAAACAATATCACTTTAACCTCATCACTAACACATCAGATGTAGTTTCTGGTTCTCCTGGAGTCGATCTTACTGTTACAGGTAACTGCTCATAATAAACTCTCTGTAGTGCAACACTCATTATACTGAAGCATTATAGCTCGAGTAGGAGTCTGATATCAGCATGACTGTGATTAGAGGTTTAGGTAATGCTTTATCAATCGAGCTAAATCAAAAATATGAGGCCCAACTTGGAAAAGTAGTTTATGTGAACTTTGTTATATGAAATCTCAGATACACGAGTGAGAAGCAGTCCAGACCCTGTGATAGATGGAGAAAAAGTGATATTAAGCTGTTCAGCTGAATGCACTCTGGATAGCAAACATACTTACATCTGGTATAAGAATGGACAACAGGTAACAGATGGATTGAGATTATTAAACAAGCTGTACCTGGACTCAATCAACAGTGAGGAGCTACAAGAGTATTCCTGTACTGTAAGAGGTAACACAACATCTCATCATACATCTGACTTTACTGTTACACTGTAAAAAGTAAACAGTTGGATCAACTTAAAAATAACTTCAGTTGGTAACACCTAAAAAGATAAGTTGTTTCTTATTGTGAAATTTAAGTGAAATTTCAAGTTGAACAAAACTTGTTCAATCTACATTACTGAGCTGTGATTCCTCCTGCCCTTTGACATCTGAATATTAAAGGGAATAGATTGAGACACAGGGTATGACCTGAAGACAGGACCATGACAATGTATTAATCAACGCAACATGTCGCTTAAAGTTAAATATGTTTTACTGTGTAAACTTGACGTGAGAGCACTGCTGAGCTTAATATTGCAATAGTCATGATGAATATCCAGGTCCCCATTTTAATGATCAAAAAAAAAATTAATGATCTAATTAATGATTAATGATCTTGCCTAAAGCACACAGTCTAAAACGCGTGTCATTGTCGCGGTTAAATAAATGTTATAATAAAGATACGTGTGCTTGTGTTATGATTATTTAACATGTTCTTATGCACTGCGTCCTGTGAAGGACAACTCGCAGGTATCACACACCAGATGCATGTGCACATTAAATAGCGCAAGCTTAGTCAGACAGAGTCTACTTCAAAATGCTACATTTCCAAACGTCAGTCACGCACTGCCTCTTTGGTTATATCTAACAATGCGTCCCCTTGGAATTATAAGGTTCTATCTGCGTTCTGAGCAGTTTTGAGATATTGAGCTTCAAAGTTTTTGCATTACATATAGGAAAACTTACATGGGGAAGAAGTTTCTTTCAAACATGAAAATAACAGGGACCCTAAATGTATTCTAAATATACAATATCAAAATCCTCTCAAATTTCTAAATGTGGATTTTTGGAAGGGGTCAAATGCAGATAGAACCTTCTAATTCTAAAACAACACTTTTCGCTAAGAATTATAAGGAATTATTCTATCTGCCAAAACATTATTTAAACATTAAATATAAAATTAATGTTGTAACATTTTTTTAACATGTGTTAGAAAGTAACATTTTAATCCTTTCTATGACATTTTATATTTTTATTTTTAGCACTTTTATCTCTAAGAGTCTGATTTTACATTGCTCATTTACAACATTGCTCCTTCCCTCTTCTGCCTCAGTTTCTCTACCATCCTCCTGTATATGTCGGGTTCATTACAAAATAGACAATTTTGTTTTAGCATGTTATACCATTCCCTACTGAAAAATCCAGCTAAGACCAGCATAAGTTGGTGAGCTGGTTTGAGCTGGTCTCAAAACTTGGTTTTAGCAGGTCTCCCAGCTTGGCCCCAGCAGGTTTGCTGGCGTAGCAGCTGGTCCAGCTGTGCTTTGGTCACCTTCCAAGCTGGTCTAGCTGGACTTAGCTACTACCATCTTAAACCAGCTAAAACCAGCTACCAGCTTATGCTGGTCTTTGCTGGATTTTTCAGTAGGATTAAGCAGCTACAGGCTACAATCATTCTGAAATCATTGTAATAATGAGGTAACTCTGCTTTAGTAATCTTTCTCATGTTTACATTTTGACATTACAATCATAACTTACTGTAAACACACTTTTTTTGGGTAGGATAGGTTAGATAGTTTTTTCTGTATTTTTTATCTTAGTGCTTGCCTCTTAATATCAGGAACTAAGAAGCTAGCATTGCTGGCTAGTGTGGTGTCTAACTATGAAAACAATCTCCTCAGCAAGACCTAAAAAAACTGTCCCTACTGAAAAATCCAGCAAAGACCAGCATAAGCTGGTAGCTGGTTTTAGCTGGTTTAAGGTGGCAGTAGCTGGTGTAAGCTGGTCCAACCAGCCTGGCAAAGCTGGTCAAGCTGGTGGGTCAGCTGGTCTTCCAGCATGACCAGATAAGTCCAGCTAGACCAACTTAAAAAGTGACCAAAACACAGCTAGACCAGCTTAAAAAGTGACCAAAATACAGCTAGACCAGCTTAAAAAGTGACCAAAAACACAGCTAGACCAGCTTAAAAAGTGACCAAAACACAGCTAGACCAGCTTAAAAAAAGGACCAAAACACAGCTAGACCAGCTTAAAAAGTGACCAAAACACAGCTATACCAGCTTAAAAAGTAATCAAAACACAGCCAGACCAACTTAAAAAGTGACCAAAACACAGCCAGACCAGCTTAAAAACTGCCCAAAACACAGCTTGACCAGCTTAAAAAAGTGACCAAAACACAGCTAGACCAACTTAAACAGTGACCAAAACACAGCTAGACCAGTTTAAAAAAAGGACCAAAACACAGCTAGACCAGCTTAAAAAGTGACCAAAACACAGCTAGACCAGCTTAAAAAGTAATCAAAACACAGCCAGACCAGCTTAAAAAGTGACCAAAACACAGCCAGACCAGCTTAAAAAGTGACCAAAACACAGCTTGACCAGCTTAAAAAAGTGACCAAAACACAGCTAGACCAACTTAAAAAGTGACCAAAACACAGCTAGACCAGCTTAAAAAAAGGACCAAAACACAGCTAGACCAGCTTAAAAAGTGACCAAAACACAGCTAGACCAGCTTAAAAAGTAATCAAAACACAGCCAGACCAGCTTAAAAAGTGGCCAAAAACACAGCTAGAACAGCTTAAAAAGTGACCAAAACACAGCTAGACCAGCTTAAAAAAAGGACCAAAACACAGCTAGACCAGCTTAAAAAGTGACCAAAACACAGCTAGACCAGCTTAAAAAGTGACCAAAACACAGCCAGACCAGCTTAAAAAGTGACCAAAACACAGCTTGACCAGCTTAAAAAAGTGACCAAAACACAGCTAGACCAACTTAAAAAGTGACCAAAACACAGCTAGACCAGTTTAAAAAAAGGACCAAAACACAGCTAGACCAGCTTAAAAAGTGACCAAAACACAGCTAGACCAGCTTAAAAAGTAATCAAAACACAGCCAGACCAGCTTAAAAAGTGACCAAAACACAGCCAGACCAGCTTAAAAAGTGACCAAAACACAGCTAGACCAACTTAAAAAGTGACCAAAACACAGCCAGACCAGCTTAAAAAGTGACCAAAACACAGCTTGACCAGCTTAAAAAAGTGACCAAAACACAGCTAGACCAACTTAAAAAGTGACCAAAACACAGCTAGACCAGTTTAAAAAAAGGACCAAAACACAGCTAGACCAGCTTAAAAAGTGACCAAAACACAGCTAGACCAGCTTAAAAAGTAATCAAAACACAGCCAGACCAGCTTAAAAAGTGACCAAAACACAGCCAGACCAGCTTAAAAAGTGACCAAAACACAGCTTGACCAGCTTAAAAAAGTGACCAAAACACAGCTAGACCAACTTAAAAAGTGACCAAAACACAGCTAGACCAGCTTAAAAAAAGGACCAAAACACAGCTAGACCAGCTTAAAAAGTGACCAAAACACAGCTAGACCAGCTTAAAAAGTAATCAAAACACAGCCAGACCAGCTTAAAAAGTGACCAAAACACAGCCAGACCAGCTTAAAAAAGTAATCAAAACACAGCCAGACCAGCTTAAAAAGTGACCAAAACACAGCTTGACCAGCATAAAAAGTGACCAAAACACAGCTAGACCAGCTTAAAAAGTGACCAAAACACAGCTTGACCAGCTTAAAAAAGTGACCAAAACACAGCTAGACCAACTTAAAAAGTGACCAAAACACAGCTAGACCAGTTTAAAAAAAGGACCAAAACACAGCTAGACCAGTTTAAAAAAAGGACCAAAACACAGCTAGACCAGCTTAAAAAGTAATCAAAACACAGCTAGACCAGCTTAAAAAGTAATCAAAACACAGCCAGACCAGCTTAAAAAGTGACCAAAACACAGCCAGACCAGCTTAAAAAGTGACCAAAACACAGCTAGACCAGCCCAAAAAGTGACCAAAACACAGCCAGACCAGCCCGCCACACCAGCAATACCAGCAAAAACCAAGCTGGGAGACCAGCCAAAAGCATCTCACCAGCTTAAGCTGGATTTTACAGTAGGGTGAACTTGCCTATAATTCGGGCTGTCGATCTTAAGGTTTCTTCAAAACCTTGCGTTGCGTGCCATAATCCTCACAGATATTGTGTGTCTGTGATTTTTCCTATCGTCAAGGACAAAGCCGGCAACACCACATATAGGAACAGTTTCACAGACAGGGATTAGACTAGTCCTAGAATAAAGCTGTCCAAACTGAAAACAACTTGCACTGACATATCTTAAAATACATCAGTGCCCTTTGTTTAGCCTCAAAATGCACACAAGTAATACTTTTAGTAAGACATGTTTGTTAAATATTTTCTAATGAAACTAAGTTCTAGTTCTGGCTTAAACTAATCCCTGTCTGAGAAACCACCCCATAAAGTTGATCCTGATTGGTCCCCTTCTGTGCATTTGAAGTGCTGATTAGCTCACGCAGATAGAACCTTATAGAGCCACGTTAGAGTTCGATTTTGTAGATAGAACCTTTTTGTTTTTTTAATAAAACGTCCCAAAATGTACAAAACTTAAAATAAAACATCACATAATGTAAATAAGTTGTCACAGAGTAAGAATATGCGAATAACTCAATTTTGACAAAAATGTTAGATAGAACCTTATAATTCCAAGGGGACGAATTGTGCAATTAAAAGGGAGCACAAACACATGGATGAGGAGAGAAGGTAAAAAAGCCCTGGCCACAGACGCAGCGAGATGCTACAAAATTACAGAAATGTTCAAGCGAGCAGGTCTGTCAAAATTACAAGTACAAGAACACATCTTGGTTAGTTATTGCCTAATAAGTCAAATAAGTCACTGGCGCAGCTTCTGCAGGTTTCAAAGTCAGGTGCCGGTGTGCCGTGTTGTTTTGTGTACCATCATTACTGGGGAAGATAAGGAAACACAATCAAGGTGGAATTTGATTGTGGCACTGAACGGCATAACGCATCACTCAGAACTTTTGTGTTATTTTGAAAATATGCACACAGCTGTCATGATGGTTATTTGTTGAGTAGCGCTGTGATAACGGCTGCAGTGAGACTGAAATCTGAGAATCACAGAAAAGTCAAATTCTGAATGTTCTGCCTTTTCTGAATATAACTGAGTTTGTGTCTTTTTTTTTAGATACAATAGACAAAACAAATGAAGCAGTGGACAGCTCAGTGTTTCTCTCTCTGTTGGTGTTTCTGCCTCAGTTTCTCATCATTGAAGCTCTGTGGATGTGGTAAGAAAAAATAACAACTAAAACTCAATTAAGCAATACACTGCGGGAAGTGTCTTTCTTGCTTGGTGTTTTTGTCTTGTTTTCAGTAGAAATATCTAAAAATTCTTAAATCAAGATGTATTTTCTTAATGAGCAAAATGACCTAAGAAAATAATACTAGTTTTTAGACAAAAAAAATATACAATTTAAGTGAATTTGTGCTTAAAACAAGCAAAATTATCTGCCAATGGGGTGAGAAAATTTTACTTGAATTAATTGTTTAAGAAAAAAGAAATCTTATTTCACAATTTTTTTCTCACTCCATTGGCAGTTAATTTTGCTTGATTAAAGGACAATTTCATTTAAATTGTTTATTATTTGTCTTAAAACTAGACTTATTTACTTAGGTCATTTTGCTCATCAAGATAAAGCATCTTAATTTAAGAATTTTTAGATATTTCTACTGAAAACAAGACAAAAATACTAAGTAAGAAAGTCATTTTTTGCAGTGTATCGCTCTCGGAGTCGTCTGATATAGCTCTATATCATCACGGCTGTGATTAGGCCAGATGCACGAGGCCGTAGGCTTTTATACAACAGTTCGACAGCACACATTTGAAAAAAGAAAACTAGAAAACAACAACGGAGTTATTTTAAAAGCCTCTTTGTTTGGGAACTACTTTCTTCCACCACGGATTTGAGGGCAGCCAGAATGACAGGTAAAACTTTCGGCTGCTTTGAAGCTCATAACAACTCAATGGACGGAGTAGCCATTTCCTTATATTACCGTTTCTTGGTCACAATGTCACAACAGGGTAGGGAAGTAGGACGCATACGCAGAGTTCACAAAATAAATAACATTTAATGATAAAATAGGAAACCAAAAACACGAGGAGTAAAATGACGAACAGGTAGCAAACACAGGAACATCCAAAATGTGACACAGGGAACAGACAGGGTAGTAATGACAATGATCCAGCAGTGAGCAAACAGAAGACAGAGGTATATATACACAGACTAAATGACAAACAGGTGTGATGAGGCAGGTAATTAATCAATGAATGTCCAGGTGATAACAATCGGAACAGAAACAAGACATGACACGGAATAACCGTGACACACAAAGTGTAGTTTTAAGATTAGTTCAGTCGAGAATGTATATGTATTATATTTAAATCTGCAGATTAGTAAAGATAGCGCCTGTTTGAACGTTTGCTTAGTAAGATTCGGTGCGTATGAGAACCAGAGCATGAGCGGACGTCAGTGTTCACTCGCCCCGCTGACCACCTCCGTCTCTGGGCTACATCTTTGACATGGATTCACTGGCTCTGATGTTGTCTCTGGCTGTGTTTGATCATCAAAAATGAGATCAAATCAGCAGTATTTGGTGTCATTATGAAACTATTACTTGTTTTCTTATTCATATTTAGTGTCTTTTGTGTTGTTGTTGTTTTGGCGCGAGGTAAAAGTTAATAAAACTATACTTATATAATGTTACTATTGCTTTCCCATTTAATCTCAACGCGATACGAGCACTCGATTATTATTAAACTTTGTTCTTGTCAGTACTATATAAAACTTTTTATAAGTGTCAGAGAGATGTTTTTGCATGCTGCTTATAAATATATCAGTGGTGATATCTCATAACGTGTTTTAATAGTCACGTCACGATAAAATAAATGATCAATGTCCACATTTAACAGCTGTGGTGCTTACCTGCGGTTCCACGGTGTTTTCGCGTTCTGAGGAGAGAGATCGCTCCAGAAAAAAATATTGTTTGCATTCCTCTTTCCAAGTGTTAATCGTCCACACGATGTGACAAGACATTACTCCCATTAAGTTTATTGTAACATCCAAGAGCGCTGATCTTTGAAGGAATAATCACTTCTGATTGGGATTCACACACTGATTCACGAGTGTCAATGAGACACACGGTCGGAGAGTGTTTAAAAACAGCGCGTGCCGTCGGTGTGTGTGTGCGTGCAGTTTTTCCAGTCAGAGATGAGCCTGTATCACTCATACTAAAATGACCAGCAGGTGGCGGAATGATACAAAATGGTGAAGCGGTTACTGTGCCGTTATCAGTAGAATATCGCACCCCTCTTAGCCAATCAGATTCGAGAACCAGAAAGAAATGTTGTATAGTGAATATTCTGATATGAATTCAGATTTCAAGAGTATGAATCTTGATACCACAGCTTTTTCATCAGCATGAATAAATTGAACTCATCTAAAAACAAAACTGATGACAAACAAATAGAGGTGAGAAAATCTGTATATCTGTATGTTAAATAAACTAATGGTCAGATTTTATAACATGATCTCTTTCTGTGTGTTTGTCATTGTTAGATGTTGCAGGTCTGTGAGTTGATCTGGGGCACGTTCAATCTCACACCGGTGCACAACGTTTTGCTACGGTTTCCGGGTTGAACGGCATGTTTCCTTGAAACGGTGTGCAACGGAATGCAACAGGTTTTAGAAGCGTTTTCTCTTGTTTGGTGGGTGTGTCCGAAATGTCAGCCCAATCAGAGGCAAGATGTATAAAACCACGCGATAGTAAAGAGACAGCTCGCTCAATGTTTTCAAGTTGGAATGTTGTCTTTCATTCTGGACGGCAAGGTCAGTGACTGTAACATCGAGGGTATTTTACAGTATTAAACACACATTTATAACGATTTCATCAGGCTTCAAAACATTTATAGAAGATAACAAAGAATGGCCTCTCAGCTACCGTAGTTGCAACTCTTGCGTCATCACAACAGAGTGTTCAATGCATCACCGTTTCAGTTTAATAAACGTTGTGCAACGTTTTGTCGGGGCTGAACGCAGCCCAGCTGTCTGTCCATCAGAACTACTGGAGTGATGTCACAACTCTCTTTATGACATCATCACCTAGCAACAGTCTCTCAGCAGTGACATCAGTGATGCAGTGATGTCATATACAGTGACATATTAATGACAGTTCAGTGTAAATAATCTAATGTTCAAATACATGAATTATTCATTGAAGTATTGAGTTTATCATTCAACAGTCTTGTGTCAGTATCAGATCAACTGTAACATCACAATACATAAATCCTGTAAAAACTTTGCTATAGTGCATCTTTATGTAGATGATACTGTGATCTACTTTCATCTTCACTATAAGTCAGACTGTTATTGAACTCAATGCTGTTTTTAGTTAGGTTAGGATTTTATTACAGGGCTGTGCTTTAATCTTGTAGTTAGGAAAGAATTTGTTCAGTTTATTTTAAAATGTTTTGGACTATGAGGACATTATTTACATGCATGCTGCTTTCACTGCATGGGAATTACCTGCATTATCATGGGAAAGTTTAAAGCGCTTATTAAAAGTTCGAAGCTTATAAAGTTTATCTGTTATAAGAGTGTTTTATTGCTATTCTCAAGCTGGATTTTGTATAAATACATTTACATAACATTTCAGTATTTACAAATAGTATTAAAAGTCCTTTATATTAGTGAATTTTAACTTTGATATCTATTTTTATTGTTTTTAATTTCATCTTTGTGTAATAATGTGTCTTCTCTGCAAGGTTTTACTCAAAAAGAGTTGGGAGACTTAGTAAAATAAAGATGAAATAAAAGTAAATATAAAAAGTTGATTTTGATTGGTCATTTACTGTTTTAACAGGAGAGTTTATTTAATCATAAAAGTGCTGTCATCATTTCCTCACCCTCATGTTGATCTAAACCTGTATGAGTTTCTTTATTCTGTTGAACACATGAGGGTTTTTAATGATAAAACCACACAGTTGACAGCAGAGGTGGACAATAACTTATTGGTGGACAGAAACTTGAGTCTGTACACAAGAGAAAAAAGTCACTGAGTAAAAAAGTAGTAATTTGAGTAAGAGAATTGTAATTTCTTTTCTGTAACGTGATTGTTTTTAGCAGGAGACAAACAGTCTATCAGTAATAATCTTGTAGGGTCATGTGTCATGAAGTTTTGATTGTTTTTTTAACCAACTGGCGTCATTCACAACAAAATGGATGAAGGCAGATCCTGAGTGCAGTGATCGCATCCATGACCTTACTTAAAGAGTATGAAGTATGAATTATGGTCGGGCAAATTATTTTTGTATGTATTTGCTCACCTGTTTCAGGCAAAATCAACATCAATGCGCAGAGGATTCACACATTACAATAAAGAGAATATTAAGATGAAGTAATTTTCTTGAAACATCACAGTAACCGTGTGCATGTCTGTGTTTAGTTGACTTCTTCATTTAGGTTAGATGTAATCAGTTCACCCAATACAGCCGAGTCAACTGCCTCTAGTGGACAAAAACAACACTGCACCAAATATACAAGAGTCTCTCTGTGGTGTACAGATCAAAATGATTTCCAAAGTGAATTCACTAAATAACACAAAAGAAAGTCATGTTTAATTTAAAGGGGTCACATCAACTAGGGGTGTGCATTGGCACTGCCCTCGCAATTCAATTCAATTACGATTCACAAGGTAACGATTCAATTCGATTCTACGAAGCATCAGAATTCTACTGTACACAACAAGGCAAATTTTTAATAAGTCAAGTAAACTCAAGTGCAACTATTCTCAACAAAAACGAAAGCTGAGCAGCTTTAAGACAATGCCAATTATCAGAGGTGGGTAGTAACGAATTACATTTACTTCGTTACATTTACTTGAGTACATTTTTTGGGTAACTAGTACTTTTAGAGTAAATTTAAGGATGGGTACATTTTACTCTTACTCAAGTACATTTCTAATGAAAAAACTGTACTTTTACTTCGCTACATTGGGTGGCGTTACTACGCTACTTTCAAATGGTAATAATTAATGAATATATTTTATTTTTTAAGTTTATATGGCTTGCTCGAAAGTCTCGCGAGACGTTAGAGAGGCTGCGTGCGTTGCGAGGGGTGGCTACGTACCCTTTAGCGCGCGTAGATGAAACATAGATGAAAGGAGATGACTGAAGCGGAGGATGACCTATGCAAGCTATCGGAGGCAGATCACGCGTGGCCTCAAGTTTGGTCTATGTTTACACTACAAAAGGTCAAAAAGAATAGTTTCATAATGCGATGTATGCTTTGTGCACCAAAACGAACTGACATCTCAGCGTACAGGAATTCAAGCTCCAACGCGGCGGTACGTGTCACTTTGTGCAGTGCCTTATTATAATATAATTGCATGCACTGTTTTTGTCATATGCGCTCTTGTGCAAGCAATGAAAATTACTCTAACCTTACAAACATACTCACGTCAATTCCAAGATGGCGGCATGTGTGGTTTGATGTGTGTTTGTCCTCTTAACCTAAACTCATTTGATTGTTTTTATGCACGTATACGGAGTAAGACATTTTTTTTAGACTCTATGATTGAGTTCTTTGGTTTTAGAAGAAATACTTTTTTATTGGATTATGGACAATCTTGCTGCGGAAAGCCACCACCTCCAGGCTCTACTTGGATTCTGAGGCCTTGTTAGCTTATAGGCCCTAGCAGTCAGCTTCTATCTCTAGGTCCCAGGCCCTGGTTGCCCAGCTACCATCTCTAGGCTCCAGTCCCTACCAGCTCAACTACTATCTCCAGGCTCTGCCTGATTTCGGAGGCCCGCCTAGCATCAGGCACTAGGCACCATCTTTAGGCACCAGGCCCTGGTAGCCTAGTTACCATCTTCCTTCACTAACCCAGTCCCAGCCCAGCCTAGCTATCATCTCCGGACTCCAGGCCTTAGTAGCCCAGTGGATATCTTCAGGCTTTATTTGGGATCCAGAGGCATTTTTGATCTCTTCAGGCCTTAGCAGCTTAGCCACCATCTCCATGCTGTAGGCCCGAGCAGCCGAGCTACGTGGATATTGAGGCCCTGTCAGCTCTTCCAGGTTTTGCCAACATCTTCTGCTAACATGATTCTTCTCTTAATGCTGCTTTGCTCACTGTTTGAGCAGAATTTAAGATCAAATGATTCACACTGGGTGAGTACATCTTACAACATTTGTGGCTCTTTGGATACAGCAGACATTGGATATGGTTTTAATTGCTCAGCCTTTGTGCATTCCCCTCAATTGCCAAAAGAGTTGGCAGATGACTTGATCTTAGGCGGGTTGTTGCACAGAGATATTCTTCAGCTTCAAAGTCTCTTAATTTTAAATGACTATTTTGCATTTGATTACAGATATTACTGGGACTCTCATTTTAAAAACTCTACAGACTTTTCATATACTGTTGGTAAACAGAGATGGTTAATATTTTTATTGTTGCTTTTATCTGGTAATGTGCAACCAAATCCAGGCCCTGAGTTACAATGTATCTCATTACCATCTGATGTGAAATCCATGTCTGGTTTGAGTGTAATTCACCTTAATGTTCGCAGTTTGTTATCCAAAATGGATCAGCTTAGAATTTGGGTGAATTCAACTGATGCAGATATTGTTGTGTTATCTGAAACCTGGCTGACAAAATCAATCACTGATATGGATATCGGTATGAGTTGTTATAATGTGTTTCGTGCTGATAGACAAAGGAAGGGTGGTGGGGTTGCTATTTATGTTAAATCTAAATTAAATGTGAAGCTAGTCCATTCAGAATCATTTGATAAGCAGCTAGAATTTCTAGCAGTGAAGGTGGAGTTGGCAAACAACCTTTATGTTACTGTTGTTGGGTGTTATAGGCCTCCCTCTGCCCCAAGCACTGCATTGCAGACTCTTATTCAACTCTTATCCAGGATGGACTATTCTGAAATTATTTTAATAGGTGACCTAAACTGGGATTGGCTGAAACCTTGTTCAGATGAATTTAAGGCATTTTGTGATTCTGTTAATTTTACACAGTTAATCAATTCTCCTACTCGTTTAAATCTTAATTGTCATGAGAAGTCTACCTTAATTGACTTAATTTTGACTAATGTCCCGCACAAATTTGCTGCTGTTGGTGTTTTTTGTAATGACCTAAGTGACCACTGTGTTGTTGCTGCTGTAAGGAATACTAAAATGCCTAAAAGCAAACCACGCGTAATATGTAAGAGGAATCTCAAAAAATTTAATGTACAGGGCTTTTGCCATGATTTGTTTAATTGTGATTGGAGTAGAATAGAGCTGATTCCCGATGTGGAGACAGCCTGGATTTTTTTCCGGGATAGCTTTTTGCAAATAATAAATAGACACGCCCCACTAAAGAGATTTAGAATCAAGGGGCGGGACAATCCGTGGTTCACTTCTGAGCTTGGAGATATTCTTCATGACCGCAACTTAGCATGGGCCGAAGCAAGAAAAACAGGCTCTTCGTCTGATTGGCTTGTTTTTAGGCAGTTAAGAAATAAATGTTCCTCTCTCATTAAGAAAGCAAAATCAGACTATTATCTATCGGCCACTACTAACACCTTAAATGATCCCAGAAAATTTTGGAAGGCTATAAAATTACTCTCTTCAAACAAAGATAGTATTAATATTCCCTCTTTTATTATGAAAGAGTCTACAGTAGTTCATGACAAGTTGGAGATAGTGAACCATTTTAATGAGCATTTTATTCAGTCTGGTTCGTTATTTGATACTGGTTGTCCTTATACTGTGACACCTTGTAGAGATGAACCAGTCTCTACAAGTGTCTTTAATCTTACTCCATTTTTAGTGGCCGATGTTCAAAAAGCTTTAAAAGGGCTGGCTCCTGAAAAACCTCCAGGCCCTGATCTTATAGAGCCATACTTCTTAAAAATAGCTGCAGACTGCGTAGCACAGCCTTTAACATACCTTTTTAATCTTACTTTAGAGAGCAATACTATTCCAAAAATATGGAAATCAGCATTTGTTTGCCCCATATTGAAAGGGGGTGACTCGTCAAATTTAAATAACTATCGGCCAATTTCTAATTTGTCCGTTCTAGCCAAAACGCTTGAATCCCTGGTGAGTGATCAGATGAAAAATTTCTTATATGCTCAGGACATTTTATCCCAAGATCAGTCAGGTTTTAGAAAAAAACACAGTACCATCACAGCTGCCATGAAGGTGATAAATGATATCTCTGTTGCTCGTGACAAGAAGCAGCATTGTGCAACACTTTTTATTGATTTGTCAAAAGCTTTTGACACGGTTGATCATGATGTTTTAAGGACTAGGCTTCTTAATTCGGGGTTTTCGGAGAATACTGTCTCCTGGTTCACAAATTATCTTAGTGACAGAACCCAGTGTGTTAAGTATGATGGTGTTCAGTCTGGTATTTTACCAATTCTTAAAGGGGTTCCACAAGGCTCGGTTTTAGGCCCTATTTTATTTACTATTTATATAAATAATCTTAATCGGAATGTGTCTGATGCAAAGTTTCATTTTTATGCAGATGACACAGTCATTTACTGTTGTGCCCCCTCTCTTAAACAAGCCATTGCAAATTTGCAGAATGCCTTTTTAGTGGTCCAAAACACATTGCTCCAGCTGAAACTTGTGCTCAATGCAGAAAAAACCAAATGTATGCTTTTCACGGGACCCCGGAGTAGACCACTGAATATACCCTCAGTGGTTACTCTTGACGGACGTGAAATACAGATTGTCTCAACCTATAAGTATCTTGGTTTTGTGATTGACGACTGCCTATCCTTTAAGCCTCATGTTCACTGTTTAGTGAGAAAGTTGAGGCTAAAATTGGGTTTTTATTTTCGAAACAAACTGTGCTTTTCTTTTAATGCAAAAAAACGGCTAGTGGCATCCACTTTTTTATCTGTGTTGGACTATGGGGACATATTATATATGAATTCATCTGTTCAATGCCTTCATATGATTGACACAGCCTATCATGCATCGTTAAGATTTATTACTAATTGTAAAGCTCGCACCCACCACTGTGAGCTGTACTCTCGTGTAGGGTGGCCTGATTTGGCCACACGGAGGCTTTGTCATTGGTACACATTCATATACAAGGCTATTCTTGGTATGCTCCCATCCTACTTGTGTTCACTTCTTATGAAAAAAAGTGCTGGTCATTATTCTCTCCGCTCTCAGGCTGTAGTCCTGTTTTCAGTTCCGCACGTAAGGACTGAGTTAGGTAAAAAGGCTTTTGTTCACTCTGCTCCTTTTACATGGAATTTGTTGCAGAATAACTTAAAACTCAGTGAATTGATTTCGTTGAGTGCTTTTAAAATAAGAATGAGGTGTCTTGAGTTGAACTCCCTCACATGTCAATGTTTTTAATTGGGAATTCCTTGTAAGTGCATAATTGACTCTCAACTTGTTTTTATTTAATTATTTGTGTTTTTGTGTCCTTGTATGTATGTAATGTTGTGATGTAATTTAGCTGCCTATCTTGGCCAGGTCTCCCTTGAAAAAGAGATTTTTAATCTCAATGGGTTTTTTCTCCTGGTTAAATAAAGGATAATAATAATAAAACAACACACGTTCACATCTGCACATTTCCATATAATTTCCTCATAAAACTAAACAAATTGAACAGCATAGTGTTAAGTCTTGCATTAATATAATACGGGAGAACCGGGGCAAAAGTAACACTAAACGAAAGTAACAAAGCGATTTTCTCAGAGGACTGATAACATTTGCATCCCAAACTATGACAGCATCTTTGCAACCTTTGACAGAGTTGACAAATATCGCGTTATTTACTCACCATTTTCCGGGTGTAGATCCAGAAAGGTGTTTTCAACCATAAGTAAATTCCAAAAGCGGTCATTGTTTTCTTATAACGCGTTATGTTTCTCGTTTCATCAATCTACAGGTTATTTAGTGCTCTAACACATCCTGAAGTTTGACTTCTCAAGAGTTTTTCAAAATAAAAGTAAATCTGGTTTAAATGTGAGGAGATCCTGTCAGGACGAAAGTAACACTTACTTTTGTACCATTTATATTATTCTAATTTTATGTAATTTAATTTTCATAGTGTTCAAACTGTTGAATTTAAGTTTGTACTGTTTGTTGCTTTTGAAACATTTGATAAAACTGAAATTTAAAATGAAAATATAATTTCATTATTTTTTTACAAAGATAAATTACAAAATATGTTTGCAGTTACATATTAAAGAGGTCATAGTCATGTATAGTTAATAAAAACAAGTGTAACACGAAAATCTACATTGTTTTGTTGTGTTAAAAAAAAGTAACAATTCACCACTTATGTTCAAAGTGAAATTATACTAGTCATTTTACATTTGTTCAAAATTCCACCTGGTATTGATAGACCACACTTGTGAGTTACTGACCACAGCAAAAATATATCTCTGTCTGAAACATTATCTTTAAAAATTTTAAAAACTTAAAAAAAAATCTGAAAAATGTCTCCCCTACACATAACCGGACACCTTACTTAAATGTAGAAAATACATACGAATAAAAACTGGATTGTATTTTATTTAATTCCTTCCTAAATAATCTATATACTTATAAAAATAAAAGAATAAAGTATGTTTTTAAAGAAACATGTTTTATATATTATAATAAATGTAGAGTTGATTTGCAAAAACTGAAAAGTTCCATTTGAAATTCTAAAATAAGCATTTTATCAAGCTCCTTATGTTCATTAATTGCACATTAATGACAATGAAAATAACCTATTCATATAAAAACATGATAAAAAACAGCACACACATTCTTTTTTGCTTACTGTAAGCTTGTCTAAAGGCAGATCCAGCCAAATTTTGTTGTGAACGTGAAAATAAAGACACAGTTAACTGTCAGAAAACAGTCAGTGTTTGTTTAAGATTTTTTTTTAATGACACGTTATGTGGTGTTGGAGGACTGAGATAGACTGCTTTACTTTAACCTAGGTTTATTAGTAGTATATAAGCAGAACAATGAGACTTTTAAGGAGAGGTTTGTGAAAGCCCTCCAAGTAGTCTGAAATTCAGGGATTTTACGCTTCCTTTCAATCAGATTGGAAGTAACGAGTAACTAAATACTTGAGTAGTTTTTTCATCTAATACTTTTTTACTCTTACTCAAGTAAATAATTAGATTGTTACTTTTACTTTTACTTGAGTAAATTTTTGTATAAGTACTTGTACTTTTACTTGAGTACAGATTTTGGGTACTCTACCCACCTCTGCCAATTATATACCTGACCAGGGCTCGCAAAATTAATATATTATTTAAAATCCCTGGTAGCCCTTCGGGCAGACACTCTTTAATTTTTGGTAGCCCGAAATTAATATAAGTAGCCTGAATAAAAAAATACACTGTTTAATGTAGAATATTGATAAATCCTGGATTTCCATGTAAGCCAAATATTCCTGCCCATCCCAGCTAACAATTTGGTTCCCAAAACGTTCCCCTATTTTCCAAGGTTTTTGGTTAGCCAGGAATGTTTTCTTTAAGAAAATAAACATTCCTCTAATGTTATTTTAAGATTATTTTAACGTTCCCCTAACGTTAGAATAATTAAATTGTTATCTTACTGAAATATTATATTAATGTATTATAACACATTATTTTTTATAAAAAATACCGTAACACATCACACATTGTATAACATGGTATTTTATCAAATATCGCTAACAGTAACAACAAAGCCTATTTATTTATAGATTTTTTCTATAACGTTACTCTGGTGTTACGTCAGTGCTTTGTTACGACCGGCTTTTATTTTGATAGGCTCTATTTAATAACTTCCGCGTCACGTGGCCAACCTATCTTTATTTTAATGTAGATCTTCAAACGGAGAAATGAAAAAAAAGGGTTTCAAAAACCAAAATCGAACCGTTATTTGAATTTGGTTTAGTCGTTTTTCGTTTTTAGATTCAGAAACCAAAAACGGAAGAACGGCTCTTTTTTTAGCGTTTTTTTTAAACGACAAACGAAAAACGTGCGGATTTCTCGTTATTTTGTTTTTTGGTTTAAACGAAAAAACAAACTATCAAAACGTACACGGACCCTTCAAATGGAAAAGTACGAAATAAAACTCGCGCATCACTTTCAGGTCAGTTCACATTCATAAGCCTGTGTAAATGTGTAAGTTAGCTGACTGCTGACACCAACTCATCTGTGTGATTTAAATAGTGTAACAATACCAATTTATATCATGTCACTTCAGTTGTTCAACTTAAATGACATTGTGCTGCGTTGCGTTTTGAAGCATGGCAAAGATATCTATGCTAAAGACATCTGTTGTTTTGTATATATGCTAAAAAATAATCAATCAAACACATAACCATACATACCAACTTTTGCTTTTGTACATCAGCTGTTTCCTTAAACCTGTTTCTACAAGAAAGACATTGAGTAATTCTCCAAAATTGCTGGGATTTATACTGACTAAAGTAAAGTGTACTGAAGTCCATTAGCTACACAAGTACAGATGCAGAAATATAGGCTATAATATATAATTGCATATTTGTAGTTTGTGTTGCTGTCAAAATACAATTATAAATGATAACAATAGCATATTTCTATTCTCACCCATACTATAGTTGTGTGTGATTTTGTTGTTTTTTAACTAAAGAGGGCACCACTGTAAAAGTTTTGCCAGCAGCGACCCTGCTCTGAAGTTTGACTTTTTGCACCATTACAATATTTATAGGCAACTAGTCATTATATCTTCCTCTCTATGGAACACATGTTAATGCTCAGTAGTACACATTTGTGGTTCTTTAATGCAGAGGTTATCAAACCTTTTTTATGCAGCCTCCCTTGTGTACAGTGGATTCCTTTGCGGCCCCCCAAAGAAAAAGTATGACAAAAACATTCTAAAACTTAAAATTTGAATTAAACAAAACATTAAATTATACAATGTATTGCTTTTGTTTAGTAGCCTTATTTTTCTAAGGTTTAGATACACAGAATTTATAATAAAGTAATGTATTTCATAAAATATTATAAAACTGGGGCCCCTGGGACCACCTCGCGACCCACCATCTTGAGAACCACTGCTTTAATGTATTTTGCATTTTTGCATTGTATTGAAATGCGTTCATTTTTATTGGGCATATACCGTATGTGGTTGAAACAGATAGCCTAGTGCAGGGGTAGGCAACATGGAGTGCCGATGTCCTGCAGTGTTTAGCTTTAGATCTAATCAAGCAGACCTGAACAAACTAATAAAGGTCTATAAAGTCACCTGAAACTACAGGTAACCAAGGTTTTGTAAGGGTTGGAGCTAAAATCTGCAGGACATCGGCACTCCAGGACTGACGTTGCCTACCGCTGGCCCTAGTGCATCCCACATTTTTTTACATTAACATTTTAAATATAACACTATAGTTATTATGGCCTTTAGAAACATTTTTTAGAGGAGATAGGGTAGTGCACAATAGGCCCCTGTGGCGCGGTCTAAGCTTTTTTCCGTAATGACATTTTTTTTCCTTACATTATTTTTACTTTTATACTTTAAGTAGTTTTGAAACCAGTACTTTTTCACTTTTACTTGAGTAAAAAGCTTGAGTTGATAATTCAACTTCTACAAAAGTCTTTTTAAACCCTAGTATCTATACTTCTACTTGAGTAACTTTTGACACCCCTGTTACCGACTTACGAAGATTATTTATTAACATAAAAATGCTGCCTTGTGTCCCTTTAAACTAGAATCTTAACACTGAATCAATGCCTTTGTGCGTTAACTAGATTATTTCTTGATGTTTACTTCAGGTTGTACAAAACTTTTGTACTTTTTAAATAAATGGTTGTGTTTTACATCATATATTTCATTTTGTAATAAATGCATTAATCAGCGTGCGTGTTGCATGAACCACATATTTGTATTTAAATATTGATTTAAGATTGAATTTTACAAGATGTATATGAAATAAATTTATCTCAGTACAAGCACAAATAACAATACTAAATTTAATCTTGATGATAATGTGGATCTACCGTATGAAATCGTGAAATTGAGTATTAGCATTACTTTTTGTTTAGATAACATTGAATTTTCAGTAATGAATAATTGACTACAGGCTGTTGAATTTGTCGAAAATAATGCACACACAAGGTGTAAATGCGGTCTACAAACATTACGCTAACGTTACCTAAACGTTCTCATAACATTCTGATATTGTTCCCCTAACCTTTTTATTGTGATATTTATTTAAATTATTTGCATTCAGGCATATCATGTGTTAAAAAGTGTTTATTATTCAGAGAACATGAACTGGAGCTTGTTTTTATAAAAAAAAAAAAAAAACATCAGCATTACGTTTGTATAGATAACATTGTCAATTGTATAAGAACATTTTTCTTGAATTAAGTGTTTATGAAAAATGTAAACTTATTTCAATAAAATTTTTCTTATTCCATGGGCAGATTTTTTTTTAGCTTGATTGTTTTAAGCACAAATTTACTTAGTTTATATTTTTTGTCTAAAAACTAGACTTATTAGGTAATTTTGCTCATCAAGAAAAAACATCTTAATTTAAGATTTTTTAGATATTTTTACTGAAAACAAGACAAAAACACTAAGTAGGAAAGTCATTTTTTTCAGTGAACATAAAACATTAAAAAGACTGAAACAGATGGTGAATGTTTTAATGATAATAAATGTTTTAATGCCTCTTCTTTCACCTTTAGTTCACACATATAGAGTGAAAGTGATTGAGACCTTCAGTGAATCTCCTCCTACAACAATCCACCAATAAATGCTGGAGTCAAACACACAGAGAAATCACTCCATGTGTGACAACTGAAATCTTCATGACATAATGTTGATGCTGGTAAAAGAGGAGCTTGAGAAGATGACAGATCCACAACCATGCAGAATAAAGGATGAAGATACTGAGGAACAAATAGGTTGGTGTCTATTTTATAATCTTTATTATTGATGGTTGAGGAATAATTATAAAAACATTGAGAAACATGAGGGGAAAATAAACTAAAATCCATGAGATGACAACTTTCTGCATCTATAATAGATTCAGTAGAATTAGATTGAAACATCAGGTAAAGAGTTTTATCCAAAGCAACCTTCAGTGGATTGAATGACTGTGATCTCCATGTAATGCTCTACTACAGTTAAACCTCATGTTGTGTTCCAGTCATTATAGAGAGAATGTTATTGCATCGGACTGAAATATATTGACTTGGTAAATAAAAACTTGTAAACCAAGTCATTTATTTATAAAGACTACAACAATCTCTCTCTCTCTCTCTCTCATAAATGACCGGCCTACAGAAAATAGCTTATAATAACCTGGGCCTTTAAATGTCTCAGACAGAAGAGAGAAAGGGAAGAGATGCACATTGTGTGCCCCAAAAGATTTCCAAACAAGCACTGTCTGTTTTAAATGCAAAGCGCCCATTAACAAGGCACATAAAATAGACTATTGTCATTCATGTGCATACATTCAGTAAATGCATTAGATGCATGCTTCATTTACATGAGCTCACACAAAGTTTTTTATTTTGGTTTGTTCTTAAATGGGTAAATTGAATGACTTATATTTTACCGGGAACGGCACGAGTCTTACTTTGCTCTCTGTTTTAGAAAAAATAATAATTTCAAAATAATTTTCTGTGTTTCCCAATTCAACATTAAAGTAGACTAGTGTGATAAACACTGCAAATTTTTGTCAGATTTAAATATTGCCAAAATTATTGGGTGGAAAGTTTCCAAAAACTGTTCAGAAACTTTTTATTGGAATCTAATCTGGGGAATTTTGGAAAAATATCAAACTGGAAATTTAATGGGAATTTTTTGGACATTTAGGGATATTTATATAAACTACATTATATACAAACACATATAGGGGTGGTTTCCCGGACAGGGATTAGACTAGTAGCCTGGTAATACCATCCTCTGCTATTTTGCTTCGCTTTGTAGACAGAGTCTGGCTGGACATAATTGACAATCGTTTTCCTTCTCGTGGGAGGAACTTGTCTGAAGTTTAAAATCATTGGTCTAAACGTAAGCCAATCACATAACGTTTGGATATGATGTGTGTTATGCGCAGGCTCAGCCGCATCGAAAATCTGCTGTAAAACACACGTATGATGTGAAAACAAACCCATCGAGCGAAATACCAGAGTTGTGAACAACTTTTGCAGATTATGTAAAGTAAATCAGGCCTCCATGTCCACTACAAACTACAACCGTACATTCAGCGCTTAGCGTCTACGTCACAGTCTCAGCCCGCCACTTTGGGAAGTGCAAAACTTCCTGGTATACACAGTAAAAACACAGTGGACCAACACCAGCAGATGGCATGGCATCCCAAACTATCACTGACTGTGGAAACTTTACACTGGTACTCAAGCAGCGTGGATTGTGTGCCTCTCTTTCTCCAGACTCTGGGATCCTGATTTCCAAAGGAAATGGAAAATTTACTTTCATCAGAGAACATAACTTTGGACCACTCAGCAGCAGTTATGTTTTTAGCCCAGGCGAGACGGTTCTGACGCTGTCTGTTGTTCAAGAGTGGCTTGACATAAGGAATGCGACAGCTGAAACCCATGTCTTGCATACGTCTGTGCGTAGTGGTTCTTGAAGCAATGACTGCAGCTGCTGTCCACTATTTCTGAATCTCCCCCACATTTTTGAATGGGTTTTGTTTCACAATCCTCTCCAGGGTGTGGTTATCCCTTTGCTTGTACACTTTTTTTCTACCACATCTTTTCCTTCCCTTCGCCTGTGTCTATTAACTTGCTTGGACACAGACCTCTGTGAACAGCCAGCCTCTTTTGCAATGACCATTTGTCTCTTGCCCTTCTTGTGCAAGGTGTCAATGGTCGTCTTTTGGACAACTGTCAAGTAAACATTTAAAAGCATTTGCAGGTATTTTGAGTTAATTATCTTATTGGATTGTGGCAAAAGGTGTCTTCAAAATTCACAATATTCTAATATTCCGAGATACTGGATTTGGGATTTTTCTTAGTTGTCAGATATAATCATCAAAATTTAAAGAAATAAACATTTGAAATATATCAGTCACTTTTTGATGAATTCTAATTATATGACCAGCACCTGTATTCCTGTTAATTCCCATGGAAAGATTCTAGCTTGGAAAGTTCCTGGGATTTTGCAACACTATTCACATATAATGCTATTTTCTCTGAAATATTGAGGTGCATAAGCTCAGATTAATTAGGCCTATGATTAATTACTTCAAAAAAGATAAACAAAACAAAACCAGTCCTAACTGAAAGAAAACAAGTTGACAAAAAGATAGAATCCAATGTTTGGTGATATTTAAAAAACCACAAGTGTTAAAGAGTTTTGAACACAGCACAAGAGTTAAAGGCGGAGTCAATGATGTTTGAAAGCCAATGTTGATATTTGAAATCACCTAAACAAACACGCCCCTACCCCAATAGAATCTGGACCTTCTGTTGATAGACCCGCCTCACACACGCAACCCGGCATTTGATTTGATTTGATTGGCTATAAGTGTGTTTTGGTAGTCGGCCCGTCTCCTTTTCCAAAGCGTTTTTCAAACATCGTGGACTCCGCCTTTAAACTACAAGAGCAGAAATTGACAATAGAAATGACATAATGTACTTCACATTAAAAATAACATGGATACATGACATCTCAAATGTGTTTTGTTACTCTGATTTATTAACCTGAACTATTTACTGTCTTTATTTTAGAAATGATGGAAGTGAAAGAGGAGAGTCAAACTGAAGTGGATGAGAAACATCAGATTGTAAAAAGCAACCATACTGTTTCACAGAAAGAAACTCTGAAGACAGAAGACTAAGGGTGGGTTGCACCAACAAGGATTAGGCCTAAATCTGGTTTAAATCAAAGCTTATTTAATAATTCCGTTGCACCAAACTTTAAACCTGTTTAAAAATAAACAGGTTTAAATTTAAACTGTCATTTTGATCCAGGTTTAAATCTTACAGTAAATCTAGATTATCTTTAATCCTGTTGCTCCATTACTTTAAACTCCGTTTTAAATCTCAGTGAGGGATTAACTTTAAACTTGCATATGAGGAGGTTTAAATATGTTTTTTACAATTAAATGTCTGGCCAAATTATTAGAAACACATACCGCGAGCATGGTGGCGCTATTCAAAGATGCGTTTATTATAACATCTCAACAAAGTGAGTTTGGCGGCTCAAAAAGATTATTAACAGCACCGGTGACAGCTACCGATGCTCGTATGTGCTTCTCCTCTGTCACGCGCGCTCCAGTCAGACGAAGGACAGTGAATGAACGGACACACGGTCGTGCTTCATGACAAATGCGTCGACACATCTTGTTCATTATAGCACAATATCTGAGCTTTGCGATATTTCCTGTCACAATATTTCCTGGTCTGTTAATTGTTTTAAAAGATTGTCAAATGTTTTTATTTGAATCAGGCCTTTAGATTAGCCTACCGGTGTATGTAGGTGATTTATAATACAAGAATTACATTACCTTTGCTTGCATAAACTGTTTATTTCCTTTTTGAATGACAACGTCAACATTGTTGCTGTTTAATTACACCGGAAAATTCAACATGGCGGACAAAATACATCGCAGATGAAGGATTTAATACAGTTTAAAGGTTTAATCTCAGATTTGTTAATCTGTGTTTAAATTTAAGTGGTGCAACACAACTCGAATTAAAATTGGGCTGGGATCAACAAACCCTGGATTAGCTCTAAACTCTGCTTAATTTAATCCTTGTTGGTGCAACCCACCCATAAAGTCTGAAAATAGTTCCAGTGAAGATGAACGACCTGCAGATCACAAGAGGACTCACAGTGAGGAGAAACCTTTCACATGTCAACAGTGTGGAAATAGTTTCAGAAGAAAAACTCACCTTAACGTACACATGATGATTCACACCGGAGAGAAACCATTCACGTGCCATCACTGTAAAAAGAGTTTTACAACTGCATCTAACCTTAAGAAACATTTGAGAATTCACACTGGAGAGAAACTTTACACTTGTCAAGAGTGTGGAAAGAGTTTCACCTTTCAAACAAGCCTTAAAGTACACATGAGGATTCACACCGGAGAGAAACCACATCTGTGCCATCACTGTGAAAAGAGTTTTAGAACAGCAAGTAAACTTAAGACACACATGATGACTCACACTGGAGAGAAACCTTACACTTGTCAACAGTGTGGAAAGAGTTTCTCTATTGAAAGAGACCTTAAGATACACACAAGAATTCACACTGGAGAGAAACCGTTCACATGCCATGAGTGTGAAAAATGTTTCAGAAGGAAGAGTATCCTTACAGCACACATGACAATTCACAAAGGAGAGAAACCATATGTGTGTTTTCAGTGTGAATGGTGTTTCAGTATGGAGTGTCAACTTAAGAGACACATGATGATTCACAGCGAAAAGAAACCTCACGCATGTCTTCAGTGTGAAAAGAGTTTCATACAAAAACGTGGACTTGAGGCTCACATGAGAAGTCACACTGGAGAGAAACCTTACATATGTCTTCAGTGTGAAAAGAGTTTCAGTTTAAAGTTTCACCTTAAGAGACACATGATGATTCACAGTGAAAAGAAACCTCATGCATGTCTTCAGTGTGAAAAGAGTTTCATAGAAAAACGTGGACTTGTTATTCACATGAGAAGTCACACTGGAGAGAAACCTTACGTATGTCTTCAGTGTGAAAAGAGTTTTACAAGTGAAGGTAATCTTAAGACACATGTGAAGATTCACACTCGATAGAAACCATTAATGTGTCAACAGTGTGGATATGGCAACAACGTTTAGAAATCTGCTTGGGTCTTATTAATGAAAATTAACAATTTGCGTACGATTCTTACTAACAATCTAAATTCGCACAAAAGCCAAAAATGGCGTACAGCAAAAAAGATTCGGGCCGTTCCTCAATATGCGTTCCTGTCTGTACTTGTGTTCTTGTGAAACGTCATCAGTCACGGCTCAAGAACTGTTCCAATTCTAAGTTTACATCAAGTCAAGTTCACATGTCCTTGATCCGCTCATTTTATCAAGGATGCATAAGAGGTGACTTGTGACAGTCAAGTTTCCCAGAATGCATTTTGCGTCAATGGCAATGAAGCTTACAGGACAAGTTCTGTGTTTTGCACTTGAAGCCCTGTTTTCGGATGGTTTGTGATGAAATAGAGCGGGTTTGACTGAAAATTGGACATATGCTGCTGCCCCGAGAATTTTCGTCTTCTGTGGTGTCACCCCCCACCACACACACGATGGCTGTGTGGGTGCACGGGAACAATCCTTCCTAGGATGCATTGAACTTTCGTTTGCGGGGACCTGAGGCTCACCGAGTGGTCGGGGGTGTTCGCTGATATGCTCACACAAAAATCCCTGGAAAAGATGCTTTCCAACAGCTGTTTTATCGTCGTTTTTGTCCAACTCCATTGACTTGTATTAGATGTGCTGCGAGGTACGGAATTACTTCGCCGCCAGAAACGGAAATGGAGTTGTTGGTATTTTTGCAATTGGCAAAGGCGGATTATCGCCACCAACTGGGCTGGAGTGTCTATTATTCAAGCTCTCAACGGAAGAATATACGGGTGTGAGGCGTTTGGAAAAATAGGTCCACAAGTTTACAACGAATGCTAAAACAGCTGTTGGAAAGCATCTTTTCCAGGGATTTTTGTGTGAGCATATCAGTGAACACCCCTGACCATTCGGTGAGTTTCACGTCTTTGTAGACGAAAGTTTGATGCATTTTTGGAAGGATTGTTCCAGTGCACCTATGCAGCCATTGTAGAGGTGTGTGGCGGGGGGGTGATATCACAGAAATTTTCGGGCTAGCATTATATGTCAAAATTTCAGTCGGAACTGTTCTGTTTCATCGTGAGCAATCTGAAAACAGGGCTTTGAGTGTAGAATACAGAACTTGTCTTTTAATATTCTAAATATAGCTCTTTCTGTGTTATAAAATGTAGCTGTTTAGTTGAGAATATAGATGAATAAATTTTGGATATGTGAGTTCAAGTTGATCAGCGTCGTGTACACCGCAGAGGGCAGCCTTATTTTGGCAAGTCCTTCATGAAATATTCCCTTTGGATATATCTAAATGGCATTTTTTTGTCTCATCAATTTAGTTTTCTTTATTATTCATTTGAAGTCTGTTATTTGTTATTTTAAATGTTTCAAAACTTGAATCACATTTATTTTCTATATAATCTTAACACTGAATTAGCTTTTGTATAGATTTTTTTCTTGTGTTTACTTTGTAAATGTTGTAGAAAAGTTTGGTTCTTTTCAAATGAATGGTTGTTTTATATCATATTTTTGAAGCTAGTCAGCCTATGTGGAGATGCAGATTTCATTTTCCAACAGGACTTGGCACCTGCACACAGTGCCAAATCTACCAGTACCTGCTCATACTTTTCATGTTCATACTTTTCAGTTGGCCAAGATTTCTAAAAATCCTTTCTTTTTTTTGGTCTTAAGTAATATTCTATTTTTCTGAGATACTGAATTTGGGATTTTTCTTAGTTGTCAGTTATAATCATCAAAATGAAAGAATAAACATTTAAAAATATATTAGTCTTTGTGTAATGAATTAATATAATATACAAGTTTTACTTTTTGAATGGAATTAGTAAAATAAATAAACTTTTTGATGATATTCTAATTATATGACCAGCTCCTGTTGCCCCACACCCTTTTAATGCTCATGACAAAAAGCGTGGCCGGCAAAGTATTTAAGTTAATATGACGTTTATTTTTAAAAGTGTGGCCCTGACCGCGCACGTCCTTCGCTGGCGAGACAGAAACTGCAAAATGCACAATCGGCTAAGGTTCTAAAAAAAATGTGACTTTGATTTTTTAAAAGTCAGAAGCATGCAGCAAACATATGTGCCTCTACATCAAGCTCTGATTGCGCATGCAAATTTAATTTCTGTGAACTGAAGGCAAGTGATATACTCCGTAATATGATTTTGCACATCCAACAACAACTATATTATTGCAAACTATAATACAACATGTTTTGGCATTCGGTAACATATTGCAGTAGTTTGTATTTATTATGCATCCCTGAGATGCACGATGTTCTCTTTAATGTTCTTTGACATTAAATTCACAAAACCTATCAACAAAACATAAATTAAATTTAAGAAAATAAAAATATATTAAACGAAATTCGTTTTAAGGAAGCAAACAAAACTTAAATCAAACTCTAAAATTCTCCCATTTCTACCGTCATATTAGTCTTCAATACATTCCAGATCTAGACTTAAGATTTAATTTATGTTAGATACACATTTAGGCAAATTTGGGTTAATAGAAACCAATAAATCCACTTGTGGGACAGTAGAGTATGTGGCGTATATGACATTATCTTCTCCAAAAAGTTGAAGCGCATGCCTTTAAATGTCAGAGCACCTCATTTATCCTGTACTGTGGGAAGTCACATGGCTGGGGCATGTCAATCTCACACCGGTGCGCAACGTTTTGCTATGGTTTCCGGGTTGAAGGACATGTTTCCTGGAAACGGTGTGCAACGGCGTGCAACAGGTTTTAGAAGCGTTTTCTCTTGTTTGGTGGGTGTGTCAGAAATGTCGGCCCAATCAGCGGCAACATGTATAAAACCATGCTAATGTATTGTTAATGTAAACAAATAGGCTACAACCTCATTGTAAAGCGTTATCGATAATTTAGATTTACAACAGTTCACAACACACCCGTTGCGGTGGACACAAATAAAGAGGGGTGCACAGCTTTCACATCGCCTACATAGTAATATACACAATCATATAGCAGTCACTATTACCTAAAGCAGGGGTGTCAAACATACGGCCCGCGGGCCGCATATGGCCCACAAAGGTGTCCAATCCGGCCCGCATGATTTATTAAATATGAAATACATATTTTAAAAACCCTTTCAGGCGGGTGTCTAGTTCGTTTTTAATATGAGAGACTTGCGGAAAGCAACAAAACACGGAACATAGACAAAACACCGTGCCCAAAAATCTTGCTGTTGTATTGTTACTGCTCCGCTAAAGATCCACTTATTCCAGTGATCCACTTCGTGTTTTCCCGACCGCTCCGCAGCATCTCTGTGTGCACTCTCTGCCTGGAGAGCGAAGATGACAGTTTTCGAAGTTCGTTGCATTAACAGGTAGATTAATTACATTAAATCAGTTGTTAAACAACAGAATTAGTAATTTGTAAGTTTGTTTATGTATTTCTTCCGGTAATGATTTGCTGTCGGTGTTTTAAAAGTGCTAACAACTTAGCAAGCAAACAACAACAAAATAGCCACATTCTTAGTATTAACATTACAATTCATGTCTAATCGATTTAATCTTCCCGATCAGATCTAAGTTAATATAAACACTAAATTTGCTGTTGTTGGCACACTTGCCTTCACAAAATAACGACAGAGAAGGGAAAGAGAGGCTGCTAAAGGCAGTTCAACATTGCAAACATGGATTCAAAGCTCCATCAAGCCAGCAGGTAAATCATATTGAATATTTAGCAGATTGTAACACTTTAATTCTTGCTATTATATTTCCCATTATAATCACATGCTACTAATATAACACATCATATTTATAATACTTTATTAAAACCATAATAATAGTACCACCCCCCTTAGTGCCCTTTTTGGTTTGGGCCACTGCCCCATCTAGCATTTTCATTTTTGACTGTTCTCATTACAAATATATTCCAAAGAAAAGTGAATGATTTATAAATAATTTTGGCATTAAGGAATAATGCAAAAGAAGTTAAATTAAGGCTTTTCAACCTAAGGCATTGAATTTTGAACAGATGTAAATTTGTGTGTATAATATGTACAGTATGAGTGTGACCTTATGAAATGTAGTTTTCACAGAGCTGTGTGTTTCTCTAGTTTTCTTGCTGAACAAACTAATTAATTGGTTTGTTTAGTTAATATTAACACAATTATCAGCACACTAAGGTTTAAAAAAATTATCCGGCCCTCACATCATGGCGTTATTAACCATCCGGCCCTCAGCCTAAAATGAGTTTGACACCCCTGACCTAAAGCTACTAGAAGTGAGAAAAACAACAACAATACTATTTATCATAATAAGGAGAAAATAATATAAGCTGACACACAAAGTTTTAACAGTTTTTAGAAACACGTTGTTATTACGTTTTTTAATTAATGCCGTTTGTCAGATCCCTACGGAAGCGTATTGCATTCACTTGAGGAAAAAAATCTACTCTGTTTTTCTGAATTAACGAGTTAATTATATCAGAATTACGAGAGAATTTTTTATGGAAAAAAGTTTTTGCTCTGTTTTTCTGAATTGTTGAGTTAATTATCTCAAAATTATGAGATACATTTTTCTTGAAATAAAATGTATTTGCTCTGTTTTTCTGAATTGTTGAGTTTATTATCTCAGAATTATGAGAGAATTTTTTATTAAAAAATGAATTAGTCGTCCATATGATCATGTCTCATGTCTAAAGAGTAGCCTACTGGTGAATGCAGGAACTGCAGTACAGTTGTCAAAACTCAGTAATTCTATTGTGTGAAACTAAATTTGTGTGTGTTATCTGCAGTAAAGACCCGATTTGCTTGAAAACATCTGTACAAAACGGTTGTTGTTTTAACCCAACAGCTGGTTTATTGTTAATCAACCATCTTAAAACAACGAGATAGAAAGTCAAAATTATGACTTTAAAAGTCATAATTATGAGATAAAAAGTCTTATAATTTCGACTTTAAAAGTCATAATTTCGACTTTAAAAGTCATAATTTCGACTTTAAAAGTCATAATTTCGACTTTGTATCTCATAATTATGACTTTAAAAGTCATAATTTCGACCTTAAAAGTAATAATTATGATTTATCAGAGCATGATTTTTTTCTTATGTGGCGGAATGGGCTTCCATACAGTTGCTGTTATTAGCAGACTTAAACTGTCTGTAGAAACATATTAAGTGGCTTAACATTTTGTTAGTATACTTTAAGGTCCATTTAACCAAAAATCAATTATAAGCCTTTCACACAATGTATGTTATATATGCATGTGGATACATTTTCATTTTTAAGTGATTTAGATACATGTACCAATATTTTAAATCTACTTTTATGTAAGCTTTCCTTTCTGTTAGCAGTTTAGGAGCATACTTTTTGGGACAATTTAAAAGAAATGTTCTTGTAAAATTGCATTTTCATTGAAAAATTATAATTTACTTGGACCCTGAGGTAATGTCATGTTAAATCCAAATTTTGTCAGTGTTTGGAAATCTGTTTTAACATACAGCACTGTACATTAGAAGGTGTTCTGCTTTTTACAAATAAAAAGCACAGGTTTCTCTCTTGTTTTGTACAGATGTTTTCAAACAAATCGAGTAGGCTACTCTTTAGACATGAGATATGATCATATGGACGACTAATTATTTTTTTTAAATAAAAATTATCTCATAATTCTGAGAAAATTAACTCAACAATTCAGAAAAACAGAGCAAATACATTTTATTTCAAGAAAAATGTATCTCATAATTTTGAGATAATTAACTGAACAACTCAGACAAACAGAGCAAAAAACCTTTTATTCATGAAAATTTGTCTCGTAATTCTGAGATAATTAACTCAACAATTCAGAAAAACTTTTTTTCCTCAAGTGAATGCAATACGCTTCGGTAGAACCGTACTGAACATGCTGAAAATAATCAATCATAGTCATGATGAGATTAGAGAAAAACAGGACATAAATTGAGGACATTTTCATTCATACGGATGAACTCGCGCTTCAAGCTCCGCCCACTAGATCCAGCGAAGCTGTGCAGCACTGCAGCGAGCGAGCTCCATCTCGAGCATTCTGGTCTTGGAATGCTGCCTCAGAAGACGGCAATTTGGAGATTTCGGACGCAGCCAGTGTGTGTTTCGAGTCTGATGTCTTCAGCTACGTGTAAATGCTTCGGTGTGCACTGAAATAATTAATCCTTCTTCGATTATTTTATTGGTTTGTCAACAGAAGACAGGATTTCTTAATACGCTAACCGTTAGCAGTGAGATGAAGTTGAAAATCTGACCCGGACTCACTGTTGTCTCTGGAGCAGGGATTCATTGTCCGTACAGCGTCATAAACATCTCCTGACTCATACACATGTGTACTTTGAAGTAATGTCCAGCACGTTTAATACCAATATTATTAAGTGTTTTTACTCATGTATTATGAACCAGTGTACTGTGGAGATCGAGGACTTAAAACGAAAGTTGTGCGCTATTCAGACAACTTTAAAATTAACCGAAAACTGCATCTGTATTTACCACTTTTTATTTTAGTTCTTATATTTATCAACTAACGTTAGAGGAGAGCAGGGGTACAAATTAAGGCTCTGGGTGATTCCCCTCCATTTCCCAGGCCTTGACTACCACAGAAGCCACACTTGCATTTGAAGTAAGTTTTGATGATAAACTTGGATAAATATATTTGATCTATGGTATTATAGTTTAACTAGCAAATACCAAAGTATGTTTATACAGTAGCTAGCTAGCCAGTAAATCAGTTACCTAAATGTAAGCGAGCACTATTATAATAACTATAATAATGTTAATTATGCTTTTAATGAAAGTTTTTTTTAGTAAAAGACTTAAAGTTCTACTTGCAATTAAATCAGTCAAGACGTCATTTTTAGCATTTGTATAACTTGCATGCATGTCTGCTTATAACCAAGCAATATGTTTATTTATGTTTGTATATGATACAGTTTATATACATTTTCCCAAATATAAAATAAAAACAGCATCCACAGATTAAAAATAAATAACATAACATAACAAAAATGTGTTTTTGTAATCTGGGTGGTAAATAAGACAATCAATACTTCAGTTTTATGGCGACTTTAATGCCTCTTTTTGTCTCTTTTTTACACCCATAGAGTGAAAGTGATTGAGACCTTCAGTGAAGCTCCTCTTACGACAATCCACCAATAAATGCTGGAGTCAAACACACAGAGAAATCACTCCATGTGTGACAACTGAAATCTTCATGACATAATGTTGATGCTGGTAAAAGAGGAGCTTGAGAAGATGACAGATCCACAACCATGCAGAATAAAGGATGAAGATACTGAGGAACAAATAGGTTTGTGTCTATTTTTCAATCTTTATTATTGATGGTTGAGGAATATTCATAAAACATTGAGAAACATGAGGGGAAAATAAACTTAAATTCATGAGTTGATAACTTTCTGCCTCTATAATAGATTCAGTAGACTTAGATTGAAGCATCAGGTAGAGTTTTATCCAAAGCAACCTTCAGTGGATTGAATGACTGTGATTTCTGGGAATTGATCCATGTAATGCTCTACTAAAGTTAAACCTCATGTTGTGTTCACGTCATAACCGAGAGAACTTTCTTTTACCCAAAAAAATAGTAATTAATGTTACTGCATCAGATTGAAATTTATGGACTTTGTTTAAAAAGACTAGAACAATCTCACTTATACAAAATTGTCGATTTTTTTAAAAAAATTTCCCCCACCTTGTTACACTTGTGGTGTTTCTGGTCAAAAATGACCGGCCTGCAGAAAATAGCTAATAACCAGGGCCTTCTAATGTCTCAGACAGAAGAGAGAAAAGGAAGAGATGCACATTGTGTGCCCCAAAAGATGTCCAAACAAGCACTGTCTATTTTACAGTGAGGAAAATAAGTATTTGAACACCCTGCTATTTTGCAAGTTCTCCCACTTTGAAGTCATGGAAGGGTCTGAAATTGTCATCGTAGGTGCATGTCCACTTTGAGAGACATAATCTAAAAAACAAAATCCAGAAATCACAATGTATGAATTTTAACAATTTTTTGTATGATACAGCTGCAAATAAGTATTTGAACACTTTTCTATCAGCTAGAATTCTGACCCTCAAAGACCTGTTAGTCTGCCTTTAAAATTTCCACATCCACTCCATTTATTATCCTAAATTGGATGCACCTGTTTGAGGTTGTTAGCTGCGTAAAGACACCTGTCCACCCCATACAATCAGTAAGAATCCAAATACTAACATGGCCAAGACCAAAGAGCTGTCCAAAGACACTAGAGACAAATTCAGGCAGCAGACACATTCAGTTGTTAGTGTTGCTCTCTCTAACGAAACTAAATGATTTAATTACAAGAAAATATCAAAACGCTGGTGAAAGACGGTGTCGCGGTGGGCAAGTGATCTAACCGGTGAGAGGCTGAAACACCGGTAATCACAGTTTCACCAACTATGGCAACAAGCCTATTTGTAATCTGCTGTCAATTTGTTGAACATTTGCTTAGAACGATTCGGTACGTGAGAACCAGACCCATCAGCGGAAGTCAGTGTTCGCTCACCACGCTGATCACTGCCCTATCTGGGCTACATCTCTGACAGAGATTCCCTGGCTCTGATGTAGGCCTCTCTGTTTTTGCTGGTCAATAATAAGATAAAACCCGCAGTATTTGGTGTCATTAAATTGTTAGTTGTTTTTTATTCATATTTAGGGTCTTTGTTGTTTTGGCGCGCTGCACATTTTAATAAAACTATATTTATATGCGGACAACACTCAACTCCACTTGTCATTCCACCCTGATGATCCCCCGCATCTCGGCATGCCTAAGGGACATCTCACTCTGGATGAAGGATCACCATCTCCAGCTTAACTTTGCAAAGACATAACTGCTTATCATATCATCTGAACCAAAGATTCAGCACAACCTTTCCATTCACCTTGGTTCCTCGACCATCACGCCTTCCAGGACAGCCAAAAACCTGGGAGTGGTCATTGATGATCAGCTTAGCTATACGGAGCATGTTGCCAGCACCACTCGCTCTTGTAGATTCATCCTCTACAATATTAGGCCTTTCCTAAATGAGCACGCTACACAGATCCTTGTCCAAGCTCTTGTCCTTTTCAGGCTGAACTACTGCAATGCGCTACTGGCTGGACTTCCAGCCTGCACAACCAAACCCCTACAGATGATTCAGAGCACAGTGGCAAGAGTGGTCTTCAATGAGCCAAAGAGGGCGCACGTGACTCGTCTTTTTGTCAAGTTACACTGGCTTCCTATAGTAGCTTGCATCAAATTTGAAGCTCTGCTCCTGGCCTTTAAAACCACCACTGGGTCAGCAAAAAAAACTACTAACAAAAATTTACTACCCAACCCTTGTCTATGTATACTTGATGACTTGTGGCGCTTTTCCATTGCATAGTACCCCACGGTTTGGTTTAGTTTGGGTCGGGTAAGCTTACTTTTGGGAGCTTTTCCATTGGGTGCAGTACGTAGTACCCAATACTTTTTTTCGTACCACCTCGGTTGGGGTTCCAAGCGACCCGAGCTGATACCAAACGTTTCGCGAAAACACTGTAGATCACTGATTGGTCTGATAGAAATGTCACGTCATCGCTATAATGTAAAAGATTAGCTTTACCTCAATGCTAGCTTGCGCTGTCTCGAGCAAACATGTTGTCATCTGCTCTGCTATAAGTTCCCGAACTCCCATTTAGCGATGAAAAACAAGTTGAGAATCAGTGACACCATAACAGTTTTTTCCAGACTTGCAGTTTGTGGCGGAACATTTGCGACGGGCACGTCAGCATTATATATGCTTAAATGCAACCTAAATGAGGCTCTGTGGAGCGCCGTCGGCTGACGCGGGTGTTTGTACAGAAACTGTCATGTGAGACAGGGGTATAGTGATAAACGCGATGTGCAAACATCTGTTTGTGGTAGTCAATTCTAATTTTGTGGCGGACTGAGAAATAAATAACTGTATGGGAATATACAAGGACGCTCTCACTTGTATGATGTCACAGCAGGCAGCGCAAATATAACGACACGCCTATAATCCCTCCCACTGCAAAGTGATACTAAACTCAATGGAAAAGCTAACCACGCCAAAGTGAGGTGAGCTGACCCAAACTAAACTAAACCGTGGGGTACTATGCAATGGAAAAGCGCCATTGATGAGACTATTTCCAGTGCACTTATGTATTGCTGTTCTTGTGTTGCTATAATTGCTTCTATTGTTTACCTCATTTGTAAGTTGCTTTGGACAAAAGTGTCTGCTAAATGTAAATGTTATATAGTATTGCTTTTCCATTTAATCTTGACGCGAAACTAGCGCTTTTTTATATATATATATTTTTTTTTCAATTTCACACACCTCTTTAATAGTATCTTTGGTGATCTCCGACTGGCGGAGTCTGGTGTCATTTGCGCCGGGCGTGATTAACAATTTTAGAAAACTTACGCTTAGCATTAGCCAGCACTTTAAGTTTGGATCTAATGTTTGACACTCTGGCTCTTGGTATACAGTCAACTATGGTGGCTGGTCCCTCAATGTTCACGTTCTTGAGTATCGAGTCTCCAATAACCAGGTCACCTTTAACAGATGTCTCAGCCGGTGTATTGCTTAAAATGTCGAATTTGTTAGAAACTACTAGGAGGGTCTTCGATGGGCATCGAATATGACTATGCCACCTGACAGTCACCCAGTTAGTCGGCCGCCTTAACTTAGTTGCCGGAACCGAGCTATGTGTATTACGCGTTACCGTAGGCGCACCCGAAACAATGTTTGAAACATTAGCATTAGCGGACTTACTGTCCTCAACGAGCGTTCGGATGCACGCTTCTAGTTCTGCAACCTTCACCGTCAGCCTTACGACTTCAATACACTTAGCACATGTAAGCCCCTCTGTGCTGATGGAAGAAGCTAAACTAGATAGTAGGAAAATAGGATTTAGATGATGAACTCGACGGAGCTCCGATAACAGTGTTGCCACTCTCTTATTTTATATGTTTTCGTCACGCTCAGTCTAACATGCGGAGTTAGCCACGTCCACTATTTTACATTCTGCAGAATAGACAGAATAGAAAAATCTGTTACGTCTGACATTTTATTTTGCGGTAACGGAATGTACCGTCATACTGCCCAGCCCTAGCATCTGCTCTCCACCTCTTTTATTAAGCGAGGGCGTAAAATTGCGCAAGTTTATTTAATCAATTGCTCTTAAATGAGAGATTCAGTCACAACACAAGCAGCTGTAATCTCATATACTTAATCTCATATATAATCTCCGCTTGCATTTTTAACAACTCACAAGTGGACAAAACGCGAAGTCTAAATGGGAATCTGTCTCTCTCGTCCACTTATAATTAGGGATGGGTATTGTTTGGCTTTTTTCGATACCGGTGCCAAATCGATACTTTTAAAACGGTTCCGGTGCCTAAACGGTGCCTAAAGCGGTACTTTGAAAAAAGGAGTCACAGAAAGATGGTAGATGAAAGTACAGCATAAAACACAATAAAAATTCTTCTCTGTTTGTCATTTGTTTATTAATGATTTGCCTAAAGCACCATCATCTTTTAAGACCTGCATTCTTGATTTCTTTTTTATGAAATTTTTGATTTGTGAATTAAATAAAATCTTCTCAACACTCCACTTTGAGCACAGAAAAATGTTCTATGATTGGTTGTTAATAATCTGTTCAATGATTGGTTAAAGCCTATGCGGCTGCCGCTCACAAAAAGATAAAGGGCGAGTTCTAATCGAAAGTGATCCTCTCTATGCCCTATTCTCTTCGAAGATCAGATCTCTTGAACTCTAGAGAAAGCTGCGCAATTGTGTTTCATAGTGTGGCTAATTAAACACACTTGGCAAATAGAGCAATAAAATACAGCGTCTTTTTCTCTTTATTTGGATCGACTGTTCATGGGAAATCCTCTTCGTGAAGTGCCCTTCAATGGCGCAAAACGGAATTCACCCCAAATATTTTCTTATCGGCTTGTGAAACCATTCACGTTTTCTGCATGTCTCCGATGAACTTGACACTCGTGACTGCCGCGGCCCATCTCAGGCCAATATCAGCCGAAGTACTAATAAAAACATTAGTGAGGTAATACGTTTTAGCAAATTCTCTGAAGGAATGTTACCATATAAAATATAAAATAAGCTGCCGTCAGATCAATTGCGGCATTCACGCGCTCCTCTGAGGATCTCATTTTCTAAATTGTTCTTTTAAGTCAGAATATAAAAATAACCTGGACATATATTCTTACAAAATTTGTTCGATTTGTATTATTAGGGATGTGCAGATGAGGATTTTTTTCACATTTTAAACTTATTAAACACACCGCATATTTTAAATGAAAATATATTTGGCAAAGAAGTTTAAAAGTTGGCTATTTAATCTTTAACATTAGATTATTTAATATTTCCATTTATTAATAAAATTAATTTTTAAAATGTTTGTTCATTATTATTCTTAACGAAAAACTCAACTCCAATAAAATAGTAGCTCCAATGACAAACTTGCTTTTATTGCTTGTTTATTAATAAAACGAATTCGACGGATGGTATCTGCGTTAAAACACAAATAAATGAAATATTTAATTGACATAATTTTCATTACTACGAATGCTTATTTGTTCATTATTTTTTTTATTAAAACAGAACAACAATAAAAATGTAAAATGACTCGCTTATATTAGCCTAAACCAAACGTTTAACAAAAACGAATAGACGGAAAACATTTTACCCGCTCTATAACATAAATAAATCTAAGATCCTTAGATTTTCAAAACAAATGATTGGTTTCCGTTTTTTTATCAATATAAAACTACAATAATGTAAAATATGAACAAACTCACCTAAGTTAAGAGAAGAAATCAAACTTGAATCACCTGTACTATCAAATCTTTCCGACTTTCACATTCACGTGAATTTTGTAAGTGAGGAAATTATTTACACCATATGAGTGCAGTATAATTTAACTAGCGATTGTGCTGTGCTTGTGTGATTATGCTTTTTGCGCTACAGAGAGCAAAATACGTCAGTCAACCATTCATGCATCAAGAGGCACCGAAATGAGGCACCGAAATCTGTGTTCTGATTCGGTCCGGTAGGTACCGCCCATATAGGCTTCGGTGCCATAATGGCACCGCGTTTCGGTACCCAACCCTACTCATTACAGAAGTCTTCAGATTTAAAACAAATACACTAATCAACATTTGACGTGGATCAAAAAAGTTAATCAAATTTGCTCTTAGACAAAAACTATTGCATTGTTCAAAACACAAAAATAACTTTTATGAAAGGTTTTGATTCACTTCCAATGTTGACTGTATATTTATGTTGCACTTATGTGTTTGACAGATGCTTTTATTCAAAGGAATTTAAGCTGTGTTCACATTATATATTTTATCTGTATGTGTGTGTTTGACTGCATGACCTTGTCATTGTTCACATCATACTGAATTGAGCTAAATCAAACATTTCAAGCTTAACTTTAAAAAGCTTTAGTTGACGTGAACTCTGTTATATGAAATCTCAGGTACACGAGTGAGAAGCAGCCCAGACCCTGTGATAGATGGAGAAAAAGTGATATTAAGCTGTTCAACTAAATGCACTCTGGATAACAAACATACTTACATCTGGTATAAGAATGGACAACAGGTAACAGATGGATTGACATTATTAAACAAGCTGTACCTGGACTCAATCAACAGTGAGGAGCTACAAGAATATTCCTGTACTGTAAGAGGTAACACAACATCTCATCATACATTATATAAGAGTCCTTAAAGTTATGTTCTGAATTTTCTTGGGTTCATCTGTATTCAGATAAAATGGAGAGTTCAGTGTTTGTCTCTCTGTTGGTGTTTCTGCCTCAGTTTCTCATTATAGGAGCTGTATGGATCTGGTAAGTAAAAATATCAAGTAAACCTCAAAACAGCATAACATACAGTGAATATTCTGATATGAATTCAAATTGTAAGAGTGTGAATTTTGACTCTACAGGTTTTTCATCTGCATGAATAAATTGAACTCATCTAAAAACAAAACTGATGACAAAGAAATAGAGGTGAGAAAATCTGTATATCTGTATGTTAAATAAACTAATGGTCAGATTTTATAACATTATCTCTTTCTGTGTGTTTGTCATTGTTAGATGTTGCAGGTCTGTGAGTAGATCAGCTGTCTGTCCATCAGCACTACTGGAGTGATGTCACAACTCTCTTTATGACATCATCACCTAGCAACAGTCTCTCAGCAGTGACATCAGTGATGCATTGATGTCATATACAGTGTCATATTAATGACAGTTCAGTGTAAATAATCTAATGCTGAAATAGATGAATTATTCATTGAAGTATTGAGTTTATCATTCAACAGTCTTGTGTCAGTGTCAGATCATCTTATAATTGTGTTCTTGCTATATATTTTGTATTAATACATTTACTTTGCATTTCAGTATTTACAAATATTATTCAAAGTCCTTCATATTAGTGAATCTTAATTTGGTTTTCTATTTTTATTGTTTTAAATTTTGTCTTTATGTAATATTGTATCTTCTCATCTAAGTCTCCATCAAAAAGAGCTGAGGGGTTCTTGTTTAAATAAAGATAAAAAATACATACATACAAATACATACAATAGTTGATTATTTGTGACACTTTTGGGGGGCGGTTACCTGGACAGGGCTTAGTCCTAGACTAAAATGCATATTTGATCTGCCTTAATTTAAAAACACCTTGCACTGACATATCTTGACATATATAAGTGACATTGCTTTGTCTCAAGATGTACAACAGTATTGCTTTTTTGTAAGGTTTGTTTGTAAAATAACTAAGGTCTAGTCGTGCATTAATGTAAACCCTGTCCAGGAAACCACCCCATAGTGTTTCACCAACAAAGCCTTCAATGTCACAAATTAATAAATTACTGTCACTGCATTAATACTTCTGCTAAAATGTTCTGAAATATGGACATTCTTAGAGCCATATATATCTAATGATTTATGATTTTTAATACCATCAAATGTCGAAATGTTAAAATATGATAACTGAGCTTACCAACAATATATAGTTTGTCAAGATGTTTTATAGAATAGGATATTTGCTGACATCTGCTGGTCAAACACGTGTTAACTCTTCCATGACATAATGTTATGAAAATAACCATCATATTATATATACAGTACTTTATGTAGCAAACTTACATTTATTTTAGCACTGTATTTTATTTCTTATCTGACAGAGCTCTTATTTGTGTGTTAAATGTTTATTGATAATCATATTTACCATGTAGGCCTATTTCTTCTTAACATTTCTTTCAAATGTTCACGTCTATCTGTTTCATCTTGTCTTGTGTACACTGAAATCACTTAAGTTAAATGATGTGTTATCAGTCTTTCTGTAACTATGACTAAAGTACTACAGCATTTGAATTTGCACATTTATTTCCTTGATGAAAATGAACGAGGGTTATTTGTTATTTTGATGTATTGTGATGAAGGGAAATATTTCAGATAACATTTATTAAGTAGTAAATGATACAGATTCAAATAAAGAGTGACTCACATGAAAGTGTTATGGCCAGCTGAAGCTTGTGTGTTTTATGCTGTTGTGTAGTCATTTAAAGTCACAGTAATGAGGCCCAAAATGTGATTTTAATTTATATTAGGGTCTATGTTGATCACAGAGATTTTTGTTAACATAGACTATACTGAATAGTGACTCTAGAGGTTTTAGGACGCTGTGTTGAGCTCTGTCTAAATACAAAACTTGTTGTTACAATCTGACAGTCCTCAGGACTCAGTTGCTCTTAAAGGAACACGCCCAGATTTTTGGAACTTAGCTTATTCACCGTATCCCCCAGAGTTAGATAAGTCCATACATATCGTTCTCATCTCCGTGAGTGCTGTAACTCTGTCCGACGCAGCCCCCGCTAGCTTAGCTTAGCATAAAGACTGGAAGTGAATAGCTCCAGCTAGCAAACTGCTCCCAATAAGTGACAAAATAACGCAAACATTTTCCTATTTATGTATTGTGATTTGTGTAGTCACACCGTGTACAAATAACATGGTCACATGAGACACAGCCATCTTTTAACCGTACTGGGAACTACATTCTCAGAAGACGAAGCACTGCTACTTAGGCGGAGCATTCTGTCCTGTGAATCGAGTTGAGACTGTTTCTCAAGAATAAGAGCACTAGCAGTAAAAAGATGAAGATTAATGATTCGATTTTTTTCTGCTGGAGACATAAAAGATGAAGTAAAGATAAGAGACATCTTTTCCTGGACTCAGCAATAATTAACAGCTATAAATTATCTTTAAATATAAAAGTATGTAATAGTTGTCAAAATATGTAAAGTCCAAGCATGTTATGAAATGCTTTTCTTCTTCTTATGCTATAAAAAGTGTCAAATAGAGTTTTTTTAACATCCGCTTGAGTACTAGAAAATGAGATAAGATCATTAAATGATCTACTACAACGTCAGATATTGACACAACTTCACAAACCGCTTAAAGTCAGAGATCTCCACAAGCACGTAGGTGTACACATGTATATGTATTGAATCTTTTATTTGAAATGTTACAAAAACAAGCATGTTAGTTGTGTTTTATTTTACTGTAATAACTGTCTGATGAATTAAGCGTCACAATTATGTTTTTTTTCCTCAGGAATAAGAAAAGAGTTTTGGGTCTTATGTGACTTTCTACAAAACTACATCATGAACTTCAGACTCTCATCATTGATCCTGCTGTTACACATTCAAGGTATGAACACTATTAAGTAGACGACAGTTTTGTGGTTTTTAAAACGCTAATTGGGAAAAAGCATCGGTGTGGTTTATAAAGACAGTGATATAAGACAAGAGTCATTACAAACCTTATTAACACTCGCAGAAGAAAATGTACAGAAGGGCGATACCCTTTCAGAAGAAAACTTTATTTCTACATAAACAGTGCATAGTATCTCAAAGATACATATTAATACACCTGAAGTACATAAATAGTTTATATTAGGACACATTTTTTCTGACAGTGTAAAGACAAGCTGGAGAGACCAGAATGTAACCACAAAGTAGTCTTCTCACAGACGCTTTACATGCAATTTACTGCTTACAACAACACCCTGAATCTGTTTAGGAGCTTCTTACTTAGTGCCAGATTATCAATAGACGGATTGGCCAATAGGGGGGCACCAAGAGCTCCAGACTGCGACCAATCTTTTTGGTTATTTTCTGACTAGAATTAGTCGAGGGGGTTATATGATTCTGTGGTTCACGACTTCTTGAACGTTCATCAATTGTGCATTATGGCATGTGCAATAAATGCATAGAGAGTTAAGTCTATTTGTTAGAAAATACACTTATTTTGGGGGAAAATGTGAATAATTGCATTGCAGGCTGATTTAAGCCGCGGTCACACTTTGGTCAGACGTTGCTGTGGGGAGCAGCTCATCAGGTTGATCTTTTACTTCATTTATTTGTACTTTTCAGTAGAGAGAAGTGAAGTACCAGTTTTGTACTGATTACAATGCTCCACGTGATATGAATTCACAGAGCTTTGACTTGAACTTTGCTATGCAGCAACCTGGAAAATATATTGACATACAAGCTTGTGTTTCCGGTCTGACGCATTCGCTTGTGTATGAATGAAAGTCAATGGAATGAAAAGTGTAGTGTGACTGGCCCTTTAAGCAGCGCAGCATCTTCTTTTCTTCTTGCTAAAACACAAATTTAAAGTGGCGGTGAATTTTTCGATTTTATTGTTTTATACTGTTGTCTGATGTCTACTTGTGATGTTCGCGTGGTTTTTACATTCAAAAACATCAAAATCAACTAGAAAATGCATTTCCGGAGGAACTGCAAAAGTGTGCTTGCTCTGGTGCCACCGATTTAGTTTGTGCATCATCACATTGGAGTCCCAAGTTCATGTACAAAGTTTGGTTTCAATACGTAAAAGCGTTCCTGAGATATAAACTACTTCCTGTTTGGCGACGTAAAATTTTAGAAAAAAATTTGTTCTTTTGATGTTGTGCATCCTCACATTGGAGACCCAAGTTCATGTACAAAGTTTGGTTTCAATACGTGAAAGCGTTCCTGAGATATAAACTACTTCCTGTTTGGCGGCGTAAAATTTTTGGAAAAAATTGTTTCGATGTTGTGCATCCTCATATTGGAGACCCAAATTCATGTACAAAGTTTGGTTTCAATACATGAAAGCGTTCCTGAGATATAAACTACTTCCTGTTTGGCGGCGTAAAATTTTTGGAAAAAAAATTCTTTTGATGTTGTCCATCCTCACATTGGAGACCCAAATTCATGTACAAAGTTTGGTTTCAATACGTGAAAGCGTTCCTGAGATATAAACTACTTCCTGTTTGGCGGCGTAAAATTTTAGAAAAAAAAATTGTTCTTTTGATGTTGTGCATCCTCACATTGGAGACCCAAGTTCATGTACAAAGTTTGGTTTCAATACGTGAAAGCGTTCCTGAGATATAAACTACTTCCTGTTTGGCGGCATAAAATTTTAGGGGAAAAAAATGTTCTTTTGATGTTGTGCATCCTCACATTGGAGACCCAAATTCATGTACAAAGTTTGGTTTCAATACATGAAAGCGTTCCTGAGATATAAACCACTTCCTGTTTGGCGGCGTAAAATTTTAGAAAAAAAAGTTCTTTTGATGTTGTGCATCCTCACATTGGAGACCCAAATTCATGTACAAAGTTTGGTTTCAATACATGAAAGCGTTCCTGAGATATAAACTACTTCCTGTTTGGCGGCGTAAAATTTTTGGAAAAAAAATTCTTTTGATGTTGTGCATCCTCACATTGGAGACCCAAATTCATGTACAAAGTTTGGTTTCAATACATGAAAGCGTTCCTGAGATATAAACTACTTCCTGTTTGGCGGCGTAAAATTTTTGGAAAAAAAAATTTTCTTTTGATGTTGTGCATCCTCACATTGGAGACCCAAATTCATGTACAAAGTTTGGTTTCAATACATGAAAGCGTACCTGAGATATAAACAACTTTCTGTTTGGCGGCGTAAAATTTTAAGGAAAAAAATCTTCTTTTGATGTTGTGCATCCTCACATTGGAGACCCAAATTAATCTACAAAGTTTGGTTTCAATACATGAAAGCGTTCCTGAGATATAAACTACTTCCTGTTTGGCGACGTAAAATTTTTAGAAAAAAAAATTGTTCTTTTGATGTTGTGCATCCTCACATTGGAGACCCAAATTCATGTACAAAGTTTGAGAGCACACTTAATAAGTAACAGGCTATTTTGTAACATGGATTAGTGGCTGTCTGTAGAAATGGTTCGTTTGAATGGGCGGGCCGCATTGAAGACCTGGACGTAAACACCCACTGCTACGATTGGACAGCTTCATTCCCCGTCATTACATGTGGGGAAATGTTTTAAAAATGTTCATGTGTAAAAATAGCAGACAAACACATATATGTTTGAGACACAAAAGATTCTGGGTGCTAAACATGATACACATAAATGACAATACGTATAGTAAAGTATAAACAAAACTTTAAACTCCACATGACTAAATTACCTTAAACAACACAGTAAGCGCGCATCAGAATCTAAACTGCGGCTGATAAATCCTTATCAATAACTTTGTATATTTATATTGTGCTTGTGAGGTTGCTCTTAGATACACGTCATGTTACATACCACAGTTATATGATAAAAAATAAGCTTTGTTGAGTGTTTGACCTTTCAAACGCAACTTGCCTAAATTACCGTATACAACACAGTAACTGGGCATCAGAATCTAAATTGCGGCTGGTAAGTCCTTCTTTAACACTATCCTTGTATATTTCTACCGTTAAATTACAGTCGTATTGTTAAGTGTTGTACCTTTATTAATCGTTTAAAGTTTTTAGTAAATTAAAACAGTTAAACATCCGTGTTTAGACACGGAAGTTACAACAGGACATATCAAGCGATCTCTTCTAACAAACAAATAGTGAAACGCAGTAACTTAAATAAAGTTAAATGTTTTACTCACTGTGTATACTGCTGTGTCATTTTTGTCAGATCCAATATTACTGGTGCTTTTAATCACAGTCTCTCTGAAAATCCAGCATCGACTTGCTTCTTTACAAATGAATCCAAATCTAACCCTAAACGGAAGCGACAATGGTTTGAAAATAGGAAAAAGCAGATGAGTAACCAATCCGTGAGAATGCCACGAAAAAATGAACAAAAATTCCGTGACTATCCCACATAACTTTGTGAGATCATGTTGGCCTGCTCAAGAAGAGCACTAGCAGTACAAAGATAAAGATTAATGATTCAATTTTTTTCTGCTGGAGACTTAAAAGATGAAGTAAAGATAAGAGACATCTTTTACAGGACTCAGCAATAATTAACAGCTATAAATGAACTTTTAATATAATATCATCAACCTGTGTATTTATACTCCCTGTTCAGTTACTTCCTTGGTTGGTTATTGTTAATGTGATGTTTGTATTTATGCTATGTTGCTATTTAATTCTTCATTAAAACCTATATGTTATTCATATCATCGTCGCCTTGCCTTCCTTTAAGTGGAAACGTTACAGAATAACTGACCGTAAAGACATGATGGACTCACCCACACTTGTTGGACTTTAAGGCGTCCATTGCATGTTCATAATTAGAGGAAAGACACGGTATTAAAATTAAGTTATTTATTGATCAGATATGAAAAAGTTTTACAGCGCGCTGGGTCATCTCAAGCAATGAACAACCAGCTCAAAAGGTAACATGCATATTTATAAAATATATGACGTCGATCTTTCTTCAGAAAATCTCCTCTCCAACTGGTCTTTCTGTTTATCTGACTCCATTACCCCACCCAATCTGTTAGGGAAGAAATGATACACACACAAAGAACAAACACAGGAGGTTCTGTTCTTCAAGGTTAAGCTGCCATGTCTCCATTAGGTTTTTCTGTATACAACCTTCATTTCATTGGTTAATACACATTTATCAAAGACAACATTTTATATTTATTACATCAATTATTCAATGATTAATACTGATTAAGTAGGAAATACATTGCATATTTTATCCTGTGAATTTTAAAACATTGGTTAATAACATGGTTATTTGTCTGCTTTTCTTCTTTAAGCCTCGCTCTTTATCTCGACCGTTGCCAGCTGCACATTCCTCACTAATCCAACCACAACCTTGTAACTTTTGCAAACACAGAGGCTGCTTCCTCTCAGTAACTTTCCACTCTCTCAGACAAACACAAACAATCTTTTACTTCAGCATTGTCACGGTTAATCCGTGTCATGTCTTGTCTCTGTTCCGATTGTTATCACCTGGACATTCATTGATTAATTACCTGCCTCATCACACCTGTTTGTCATTTAGTCTGTGTATATATACCTCTGTCTTCTGTTTGCTCACTGCTGGATCATTGTCATTGATACCCTGTCTGTTCCTGTGTTCATGTTCCTGTGTTCCTGCCTTCACCATGTCTACCCTCGTGTTTTTATTATTAAATGTTATTTATTTTGAACCTTGCATTTGCGTCCTGTCTCTACTACCCTGTCGTGACAGAATGATCCAGCCAAACTGGACGCAGCAGGTTCACGGAGGGCGGCTCCCCCAGGAGTTTCGTCGAGGGGGAGTAGTGACATCGGGGTTCATTCCCTATCAGCCCTGATGTCTCTTGGGGACCACCGTGAGCGATCGCTCGCTCCTGCGGGAGGAGGATCGGCCCAGGCGGTCCCCCAACGGTTGAGTCGTCGTCGACGGTCCCTCGGAGGACCACCATCCTGCTCGCAGGGAGATCCGGAACGGACCACGCCCGATCATTTCCCCGGGGTGGCTACCGAGGGTCTCCGTTTCCGCGAGGGGATGGGAGATGATTTCCGGGGGCATCTGATCGTCGACGATTCCCAGGAGGGGGGTAATTCGTCTGCCTCGGTTCTCGGAGCGATCGCTCCGGTTCTCCTGGCGCAGTCCGGCCAACCGTCCTGTTGGTCTCATCCCGGCGGCTGCCGGCTTCGCCAGGGTCCCCAAGCCCTCCATCCCTCCCTTGGACTCTCGCTACCAGACTTTGTTTTTGTTGTGTTTTATGTGAGTGTCTGGTAGCCACTCGTAGAGGGGAGGGTAATGTCACGGTTAATCCGTGTCATGTCTTTTCTCTGTTCCGATTGTTATCACCTGGACATTCATTGATTAATTACCTGCCTCATCACACCTGTTTGTCATTTAGTCTGTGTATATATACCTCTGTCTTCTGTTTGCTCACTGCTGGATCATTGTCATTGATACCCTGTCTGTTCCTGTGTTCATGTTCCTGTGTTCCTGCCTTCACCATGTCTGCCCTCGTGTTTTTATTATTAAATGTTATTTATTTTGAACCTTGCATTTGCGTCCTGTCTCTACTACCCTGTCGTGACAAGCATACTATAATGATTATTGAAAACACTTCTAAATACAATATTAATAAAACATATGACATTAAAATCCCACACACTGCACCTACTTCTTTGTGCAGAGAACCGAGGGCTCATGGGATACCTGGAGATGGAGGGGGCTCTCTGTCCTTGCTCAAGAGCCCAAGGCAGTTTCTGAGCCGGAGCTTGAGCGTGCGGTCTATTGCAGAGTCAGCTGCAGACATTGACTTGATAGGCCTGTGGTTGACGGATCCTATTCCCACCAAAATTCCCACCCTTCTCTCTTCATCGGTTCCGTCCGAAATCCTCCATTGGCCCTGTACCCTGATCCCTCCTTTATCGTTGGTTCCGTCGGCACCCCTGTTGTAATCTTGCTCCTTGGCTCTGCCTCCACGGCTTGCAACGTGCAGCCCATCTGCATCGCCTCGGACCTCTCATACCCCAGTGTGGCCTGAAAGAGAGCCCCCGGCTACGCTTGGGGTCTCCGGTCCACCGCCGCCACCGCAGCTTGGCAACCCGTCACCTGCATCTTGGCTCACCACTTCCTCATCACACTGACTTCTGGCATTTCGGCCATGCCTCGTACCTGCACCCGTCATCTTGGACTCCTCTGACTTCCCTATCGCCCTCTCTCACCACATTGTTGCCCAATTCAGCCAAGTCCCCACCAGTGCTCTATCCCGGGAGTCAGCAGCTGGCCTCCATGCTCCCTGCGCATTGGTGTCATCCTGGTCCTTCGACCTCTCATTGCCGGTTGCCCATTTTGCCATGGCTCCGCTTCTGGTGTTGGAACCCTGGGATTCCCTCTACACGTCATACATTCCATCCTGGCTCCCCCCACCTTCAGCTCCACCATGGTCTATTCTGCTGACTCCTCCACGCCCTCCACCAAAGCCTCCGCCTCTTCTTCACTCCCCCTTTTTTACTGTCATTACGGCGCAAGGACGCGTCTATTTGAGGGGGGGTGTTATGTCACATGTTGTCTTGTTTGGACTTCACCTGTCTTTGTTTGTCATCACCCTGTGTATTTATACTCCCTGTTCAGTTCCTTCATTGGTCGATTATTGTTAATGTGGTGTTTGTATGTAGCTATGTTATTCTTCAGTAAAACCTATATGTTATTTTGTTACACAGTGCAGGATTTTCCATTTGGATCTCAAAAATATGCTTACATTACCTTTATACTGTATGCTACAAATGTCAATAATATTTCTTTTGTATTTTCAGGGTCCCTAACATTGGACAGTTTTAATATAAACTGTTATAAAGAGAATATTTGTGCTGTGAGAGGGGAGCGGGTAACAGTGTACTGCGATTATCCAAACAACAAAATAATCACTGGCTTCTGGTTCAGTCAGAAACAGAGAACAAACTGGAGAAACAAAGATGAACCTGAAGATTTGACGTTAGATTCAGATTACTCAGGACGAGTGGATCAGATGATCACTTACCGCTACTCACGGCTAACAGTATCAGATCTGAGAGAGAGAGACAGTGGAGAATATCAGCTGATGTTCATTATGGAGGATGGAGTTAAACATCTCAGCTCAGTCACAGTCAATCTAACAGTCACAGGTACATTTACATTCTCATCAATCCAGTTAAACTCTTTTCATTTTTCATCTAATGTAAGATTTTCATTATTTAGGTTTACGGGTGAAGATGAATCCTGAATCTACAGGACAGCGAGTAAAACTGAGCTGTGATTACTCCTGCCCTTTAACATCTGAATATAATTACGGCTATAAGAATAGACAATCTGTAATAAATAACCAAAGCATATTTGTGTCATCCAGTGGAAACAATGACAGTTATTTCTGCTCTAAGGAGTCTTCTTCATCTGTGTGTGAGTCTGACATTTACACAATATTTAGATGAAATAGATAATAAATTAGCAGTTTTCTTATCCAAATATATTTGTAATTGATTGTAAATGTTACAGCAGTATTTTGTGACTCTTTCAGGTCTTTCTAACAGTAGCTGTTGGGGTGTGACTTACACCTCTAGAAGAGTTTGTGCTTTAGTGGGATCAACAGTAAATATTCACTCTTCATACTCACATCCCACTGGATATACAGTAGAGAAAACATACTGGCATTACATTAAGTCTGAGGAAATATATCCTTGGGTATTTAATCTCGTGAAATTCAGTGATCTGCGTGAGCTTCATCAGTTTGCTGGTCGTGTGGAGTATCTGAGAAACACACTGAGAATCAAAGACGTCAGCATGAGTGACACTGGAGTATATCAATTTAGGATCTTCAACGGCACATCAGATGAATTTGCTGGTCCTCCTGGAGTCATTCTTATTGTTACAGGTAACTGCTCGTAATAATGCTGTATTTACTAAACTCATTTGTAAGGACTAAAGTGATGCTATTGAACTTAAGAGCCTTTTGAAATTAAAAAGCCCTTTAATGAACTGAAGTTTATGTTGTGAATTTTACACTTGTTTTTGAGGTTGTCTCTGATATGATGTGTTTTGCTTACCAGTCTAATCTAGTATTAAACTGAAGCTGGTTTAAACTGGTTTTCTGGGCAGAGATGTCTATCACACAGTCTCATCCTGTTTAAGTGGGTGGTTTGTGGCAAAGCCGATCAAGTTTTTATGCTGATTCAAGAACAGGACATTCATTTTTGCAGCTGTGTTTCCTCTCCTAATCTTTCATCTGTGTCTTTAGAGATATATGTTTATGCATTTGATAGATGCTTTCATGTAAACTGCTTTAATTTAAACTAAACCGATCAGAGACACCGTAGTATTATTTTTTCTGAATTTGCAAGTCAATAGGGCTTCTGATCGGTTTGGTTTCAAACATTACTCAAACTATCTTCCTTTGTGTTCATCAAAAAAAATAAAATAATAATAATACAGGTTTGTAACAACATGATAGTGAGTAAATTATGACACCTTTTGTCATCATTGTCATCTTATCCCGTGTTCAAGGAGTAGGGAGCAGTGAACACTGTGTAGGGACCCTGTCAATTGAAGCGCATCTTATGTGTGTTTTACTGTTGCTCACGCCATGCTTTGACAACTTTGAAAAGGAGTTTATAGGAATTCTGTTTAATTAAATCTCAGATACACGTGTGATAAGCAGTCCAGACCCTGTGATAGATGGAGAAAAAGTGATATTAAGCTGTTCAACTGAATGCACTCTGGATAACAAACATACTTACATCTGGTATAAGAATGGACAACAGGTAACAGATGGATTGAGATTATTAAACAAGCTGTACCTGGACTCAATCAACAGTGAGGAGCTACAAGAGTATTCCTGTACTGTAAGAGGTAACACAACATCTCATCATACATCTAAGGAAATTATATAAGAGAGAGTTTCAGTCCTTGATGCTGATTGGTTTATACTCAGCTATGACATCATCACTGAGCTACTTTCACTGTGCAGCATTCATCGCTGATCATTAATATTGCACACTCTTAAAACTAATGTGTTAAATTAATCTTGTGTCTAGTTAATTTAACACATCTCTGTGTTATTTTTAGAACAACACACTTTGTGTTGTTTTAACACTTCTTGTGTTGTCCCTTTTATTTATATGAACTCAAAATAAACACGAAATGACACATAATGTGTTAAATAGTTTAACACAAAGCAATGTGTTAAAATTAACACACCCAGGATGTGTTAATTTTAACACATTGTTTTGTGTTAAACTATTTAACACATTGGGCTCTATCATAAACCCGGTGCAAAGCAGTGCAATGCACGACGCAAGTGTCTTTTGCTAGTTTCAACCCTGCGCAATGATAATTTTCACGTTTAACGCAACGTTGTTTAAATGGCAAATGCATTTGCGCCCACTTTTGCGCCCATGGGCGTTCTGGTCTGAAAACGAGGTGTGTTCAGGCGCATTGTTGGCGCGTTGGTATTTTGAGGCAACTAAAATAGACTACGCCATTGACCAACAAAAACCTGCTCTAAAGTCTAAAGTCAATGGTGTAATAGTTTTTTTGTTATTTAAAGAGCGCAGTAAATTATGCGCCTATAAACGGGACGACAACGCGGGTTTGCTTATCACATACATGAATGCACAGCAGCACAAAAATGCTTTTAAATATGAAAATGTATTGAAATGTAAAAGAGAGTCTTTTGGACATAAATGAGGACTAATTATGAGACGTTAGAAGGCACAAAGAGCTGCTTTACTTGTAGCCTGGTAAGTAAATAAATGCTTTGCTTTAAACAAATGCATCTATTTTTAAAGGTTTTAAAATGCTACCCTACAGATTTATTGTATATGATGACTCTGTATCTGTGGATATGGTGAGATGAGAAACATTTTAAGTAAAGCTTTGTAAAAATTCCATGGCGCTGTTCTAGTGCTGAAACGCTTCGGCTCTCAGAGCGTTTTTAAATTCTTTATCTCTTTTTTGTATTTTTAGAGTACAAACCTTTTCTTGCATACTTGCAAATTATTTTATGAGATTACAATGATTATATCAATACATTTACAGTAATTAAAAGCTTTCTATTTGTACTTCTATGACTTGAAAGAAAACAATTTTTTTTAAGATTATTCTTAAACTGGTGGTCTTCTTCCTCTGCTTAGTTTTTTGTTAGTTTACAAAGCCCGTCATCTAAATAGGGATTAGATATAGCGCCAGCACAACTGGCTTTTAAAGGGGATAAGAGATAAGACTCTCATTGGTTTATTGCATGTTACGCCCAAAACACACCCATTACTCATTAGGTAAATATGAATAACCCTTTTCGGCCGTGCGCTCGGCGCACAAACCATTTTTCCTGTCGTTAAATCAGCAAAAGTGACATCGGACACGCCCATTTAGACCGTGCGCCTTAGACAATGCGCTTAGATTGTTAAAATAGGGCCCATTATGTGTTGTTTTTAACACAATATGTGTCATTTCGCTTAGATTTGAAGTACATATAAATAAAAGGGACAACACAAGATGTGTTAAAACACAGAGTGTGTTCATCCAAAAACAACACAGAGATGTGTTAAATTAAGGACAACACACTAGATGTGTTGTCCTTAACTAGACACAAGATGTGTTCATTCAACACATTCGTTTTAATAGGGTAGCAGTTTATATGTCAAACACTTCAGTATATCTCATAATAAAAAGAAACATTTGTGTCATTATTATTTTCATTTTATCGAAATTTATTTCATTAAAAGATTTCATGCATTTGTCTCTGTGTCAGTCTGTAAGTCACGGGTTAAAGGTCATTGCTCTTCAGTTGTGATGATATTCATAATGTAGCACAGCCTCTTATACCTGCATTCAGGTGATCTATCTGATAGATTTACTGTATTGATTTTAACATCATGCCTCTGTGTCATTTAAGATGAAGAGTAAAGTTATTTTCTATTTCAGAAACAACTGACAGCTCAGTGTTTGTCCCTCTGCTAGTGTTTCTGCCTCAGTTTCTCATTATAGGAGCTGTATGGATCTGGTAAGTAAAAATATCAAGTAAAACTCAAAACTGCATAACATACAGTGAATAATCTGATATGAATTCAGATTGTAAGAGTGTGAATTTTGACCCTACAGGTATTTCATCAGCATGAATAAATTGAACTCATCTAAAAACAAAACTGATGACAAAGAAATAGAGGTGAGAAAATCTGTATATCTGTATGTTAAATAAACTAATGGTCAGATTTTATAACATTATCTCTTTCTGTGTGTTTGTCATTGTTAGATGTTGCAGGTCTGTGAGTAGATCAGCTGTCTGTCCATCAGAACTACTGGAGTGATGTCACAACTCTCTTTATGACATCATCACCTAGCAACAGTCTCTCAGCAGTGACATCAGTGATGCAGTGATGTCATATACAGTGACATATTAATGACAGCTCAGTGTAAATAATCTAATGTTGAAATAGATGAATTATTCATTGAAGTATTGAGTTTATCATTCAACAGTCTTGTGTCAGTGTCAGATCAACTGTAACATCACAATACATAAATCCTGTAAAAACTTTGCTATAGTGCATCTTTATGTAGATGATACTGTGATCTACTTTCATCTTCACTATAAGTCAGACTGTTATTGAACTCAATGCTGTTTTTAGTTAGGTTAGGATTTTATTACAGGGCTGTGCTTTAATCTTGTAGTTAGGAAAACATTTGTTCAGTTTATATTAAAATGTTTTGGACTATGGGGACATTATTTACATGCATGTTGCTTTCACTGCATTTCACAGTTTAGACACTGACTGTGTATCATAGCTCATTATGTTTTATAATTCATTGTCATTGTTGTATACTTTATTATACAGTATTTTGGTTTCATTAAGTTTGAGGAGACTGCAGCATCTTCTTTCACTTACAAATAGTTGCTATATTGTCTCTTCTAGATGTTGACTCTTCAGTGTACTTAGATTTCATTCAGGACTCAGTAAAAAATCTTTTGCTTATTCTGCACTCTGGTCATGAATTAATCTTCAGAATATAACAACAGCTTGATCATTTTTTTACCATGAGAAGTAATTTTCTAGAAACATCACAGTAACCGTGTGCATGTCTGTGTTTAGTTAGTCTCGCGTAGCCAGACCTCAGGGACGTACTGGGACTGAAATTCAGCCCGGGACATTAAGATGGAGAGGCCTTTTACGCGAGTGCCCTTGGTGCACGAGCAGGATTTTTTGTAGTTATTTTAATTCTAGTAGTGTTTTTATGGTATGAACTTGAAGAGAATCAGATTATGCTGAAGACCTAAAAGAAACTTTAGGATAACACCTGCCTCCTCAGGTTGTATAAGCAAGTCACCACTGCACTAAACACAACCAGGTCAGCAAAACCTAATCTCGAACACATAAGTCACAGTATACTGCTAACTACCAGCATGTCATGTGTACAGTCAGTTGGAGTGATAAAATTGTTACAATTACTCACACATACCCACTCAGATAATCAAAAACTACAATACAGTCCTATAAAATAGAGATTGTGTGTGTACGTACTCACTTTCAACTCTCCCTGGCTCCACTTCCCCTGTGCTGGACCCTGCCTCTGCTTACTGATTGTACAGCTACATATGCATGAGAAGAACATCAGTAAAAAATATGACTAAGAATAATTCCTTTTTTTAATTCAATCTGTGCTTTAGTAAGGTTATAATCTAGTAAGTGGACTATTGCATTTTATCCTATATGTAAATATGTAATATTGTGCTGTATTTTTCTATTTGTGTGTCCTTAATAAAGCTTTGATTGATTGATTGATATGCCTACCCTGCTGAAAAAAAAACAGCATCAACCAGCATGGGAATTATGCTGGTCTATACTGGTTTGATGCTGGATTAGCTGGTTTTTCCAGCAGGGTAATATGATTGCCTACCCTGCCCTGCACACTGACCCATCACTGTTTTTGTACTGGTTCCATTCTCCTCCTCCTCTTGTTCTGCTTTCCTTCCTCCTCCTCATCAATATGACTGCAAGAGTCATCATCAACCTGTCTCTCTCCATCAGTGACCTTAACAGCTAATAAACAGACATACAGGGATTCCTTAGACCATTTTACTGTTTGAACACAATGATGACGTGGAAACGTATGCACGCGCATGTTGGCAATGGAAGTATGGCAAGAATCAGTAGTGAAGCAACACAGACAGAGAAATATATATTTAAAAGTTGACTTTATCAAGTTTTTCAACACAGCTACCAGATCCGTGTACTATAGTGGAGTGAATAGAAGACGTTAGCAGATGGCCAAATATAAAGTGACCATATATACGTATTAGTATATTATTAGTGCAACCAAACGCAAGTACCAGACATTTTGATGCTGGGAAACTGTTTTGATAAACTTACTGAGTTGCTAACACGTTAAAACCACTGGGGAACAACACCACTTCTGTTGCCAAAATACGCACGCAGGCTATTTCATCAATTTCATAAGCGGGATAATGTAGAGCGAGGCGGTTCTTATAGCGAATCCAACCAAGCTCCGCTTTGCGTGGGGTCCTGATAAGCCTGTCGGGGTTGAATTCGCTATAACAACCGCCTCGCTCTACATTATCCCTTATATATGCCTATATTTAAATGCAAATATAAATGATTTCAGTGTATAATAGATGCATCACTAATTGTGCACCTGTCCTGTCCATGCTGCTGGTCCTTCCTCATCTGCACCTCCTGCCACAGCGTCCTTTTGACTGCGAAAAAAGGTCTGTTAATTTGGCGCATTTAGCTGCCTCTTGTGCCAACATTTTTATGTTTTAGGCCCCACCCATTTCTTTCTCTTCTTTTCGCAATTTTTACCGTCTTGTCTTTGTTGCATTCACACGAATCCAAACCTGACCAAAAGTAAACTCTTTTGATCGGCGCCTTTGAGCCAATCGGATGTGAGGAAAACCGAGGATCAGTCCAAGTTGGGAGGGGCCGCTCTTATCCCCCCTCAAGATTTGAAGAATTGGTTTGGCCCGGTCTGAAACAGACACAGCGTTCCGCTGCAGCTGAGCGCCTGGTCAGGCATTAAAAAAAAAAATTTTAGACCTCCGGCCGGTTCGGCCTGAAATGGACCGGCCGTTCGGGATTGCTCCCGGAACTCCCGATGGCCAGTCCGCCCCTGCCAGACCTTCAATACTGAAGGTCTGGTGTTTTTTGTTGCTTTTTCTGGACAAAGCCCGCTCACGAGCTGTTTGACCGACATGTCAAAAAACCAATCACAGTTTGTTTCATCTAGCGTCACGTTTCGGACTCCCCACAATCACGAGCCGGCTGGCAACAAGTCAGTTATTGAAATAACCAGCCGCAACCAAATAGTATCTAAATAAACAACATTACTCACCATAGGACAACGTTGAGCACTTCATCAACAGCCACACAAATGAGACGATCCTGTTAAACGTCTGTTTGAAGCATATCTCTCCACTTTTTAACACATACAAGCAATTCAGGAGAACCAAACTTTTAAACTCCACTAACTGCCTTAAAGAAAACTCTTGGACGTCTTTTAGAGAGTCGATGCCGCGAACTACATTTACCCATTACACATTATATTTGTACATCCATGTAAGCTGGTATTTCCCAAGGCTATTTGATCATAGAGAATGAACTTTAGTGAGGCTATGCAATTTCACTTAAAACTTAAATTCCTCTGTCCTTGGGTCTTTTCCTTGCATCATTCCCTCACATTCTAGGGAGGTGGAGTTAAGACGCAAGGACAGGAAACAATGATACACAAATAAGAACTGAAAGACATCCAAAGACTGTGAGGAGCGAGCAGGAAATGGAAAACCTGGAGTGGATCTCTAGTGGACTGATAACAGAATGATTTCAGTGGGAATTGGGAATCAAATCCACTCATACATGCTGAGGTTCTTGTGTCCCAAATATAATAAATATTATCTGTAATTTAAAGAAAATATAAGTTCAAAATTAACTAACTTCATAAGCTGGCTATAACCTCGACTATGGTAAACATGAAGGTAAATGAAGTCAAAATCTGTTGTTGAATCTTCTGCTATTCTAAAAAGTTTGATATTTGTAAGTCTGTGTTTTAAACTTACAGGTAAAAGGTAAAAGTGAAACAGCGTTATAATGTTTAGTTTGACAAGCTGAAGCGAACAATTATCATTTCCTGAAAGTTTAACTCACTGACATTTACTAATAAACAAGAAATAGACACACTATTCTCAGAAGGGTGATAGCTGTCACGGTTTATGAATGCATTGTTTCCTTCCTGATTCACATGGCTGTGTTGTGTTTATGTGTGTGTGTCACAAGGTGACGATCTTTAGGGGCGGAACCAAAGTTAAGGAAGTTTGGTTCCGCCTGGAAGTGTTTCCACCCGGGCCGGAAAGGAAGAACACCGGAACTTCCGGTAACGCCGCGGGAGGGAAAATCGGCGAATTAGACACAGCTGTGACTAGTTAACGGGAGCGGCGATCATCGGAGGACACGCCGGGCAGGCCAGTATAAAAGAACAGTTTAAATCACAGTTAGAGGCTGGTTGTTGATGTTGTACTGAAGTGCTGCGTGTACTCATCGGGCACGTTGCTGGTAGCGGTCCGGCTCTCTTTCCCAGGCTGGAGCGGTATAGTTGGAGAGATATTGTGAACCTTAAAGGATGAAAGACGAACAGATGATATCGTAAACAAAGACACAACACAAGGAGAAGAACGGAGTATATGTGAGTACAGACCTGCAAGTGAATTGTGGAAACGCTGGAAGAGACGCCCTGTTCTGCAGGGTTGATGTTGCCTGTTGTGTGGACCAGAAGCAAAGGACAGTGAGACAAATAGTTCACAGTATTCGTGAGTATAATATTTTGTGAAGATGCTTTGTATACTAACCTGTCTTTTCAGTGGATACCTCCAGGAGAAGGAGGGCGGCCCTACCCCTAATATAGCGTGGTGGGTGAGCCGAGGGAATATTCGACGGAAGCTAAGCACAGCGACAAGACCATCAGCTAGACCGTATTTTCCATCACCAATCGGACCTGGGCAAAGTGGAAGGAGACGGGGGGCCTTTGTGTACACTTGAGCGTGGTGGGTGAGTCTTTGTGCTGTGGAAACTTTCACTTTTGACGTGGTGCTGTGTACTGCTGTGTATTGCTGTGTGTCTTGTCAGACAAACCCCCCCCTTCGTACACTTTGTCAAAGGAAGACGAAGAGGTTGCCGGTCTTAGTAAAGAACATCTGAATATATGTTGTGAACACGCTTCAGGCCTACGTAACGAAGCGGTGCCACGGAACGATCTCCCGTCCAGACGTCTGGGGTGTTCTAAAGAACGGCGGTGAAGAACTGGACGATTGGTGTACGTGTGAGTACGACTAAGGGTCACTACTGTTGATGCTTTTACCTACGTAATACTTACTGTTGTAGAGAGTGAGGTGTAGGAATTCCGCCGTCCCGTGGTCTCTACAAAGGGGCGCCCCTGCTCGGTATACGATCGCCTAACGGCAACCAGAGAAGGGCAGCGCTCGGCCTGGTGTGACGGTGCGACGTGTCCATCCCTCTGTGACCATCTAGCTCGTCGTGAGGGTCTGTCCCCGACGTTACCTGGAAAACTGCTTGTCGATCTGACCTATTGAGAGAAACCAATTGTTGTAAGTCCGCCACCTGGTTGTATTATATTGGACCCCTTTCTAAGTCTGTTGATTACAGGGACGGAGAACGCACCGCACCGAAACGGAACGCAAGGAGGATCCCAGAAGAGAACGAGCTGTGTGAAACCTGTACTTACAGCGAGCTGTAACCAGCAAAGAGGTGAGAACAAACCAAGTCGAACTAACTGTGCCTTTGTGTCCCAGCCGTTTGCCTGTGGAGAAAGAGAAAGAGAGTGAGCACCAAGAGAACGAACTGTGTGAAACCAGTACTTACAGCGAGCTGTAACCAGCGAAGAGGTGAGAGTAAACCAAGTCGAGCTAACTGTGCTTTTGTGTCCCAGCCGTTGCCTATGGAGAAAGAGAAAGAGAGTGAGCACCAAGAGAACGAACTGTGTGAAACCTGTACTTACCGTGAGCTGTAACCAGCGAAGAGGTGAGAGTAAACCAAGTCGAGCTAACTGTGCTTTTGTGTCCCAGCCGTTGCCTGTGGAGAAAGAGAGTGAGCACCAAGAGAACGAACTGTGTGAAACCTGTACTTACCGTGAGCTGTAACCAGCGAAGAGGTGAGAGCAAACCAAGTCGAACTAACTGTGCCTTTGTGTCCCAGCCGTTTACCTGTGGAGAAAGAGAGTGAGCACCAAGAGAACGAACTGTGTGAAACCAGTACTTACTGTGAGCTGTAGTCAGCGAAGAGGTGAGAGCAAACCGAGTCGAACTAACTGTGCCTTTGTGTCCCAGCCGTTGCCTGTGGAGAAAGAGAAAGAGAGTGAACACCAAGAGAACGAACTGTGTGAAACCTGTACTTACCGTGAGCTGTAACCAGCGAAGAGGTGAGAGTAAACCAAGTCGAGCTAACTGTGCTTTTGTGTCCCAGCCGTTGCCTGTGGAGAAAGAGAAAGAGAGTGAGCACCAAGAGAACGAACTGTGTGAAACCTGTACTTACCGTGAGCTGTAACCAGCGAAGAGGTGAGAGCAAACCAAGTCGAACTAACTGTGCCTTTGTGTCCCAGCCGTTTGCCTGTGGAGAAAGAGAAAGAGAGTGAGCACCAAGAGAACGAACTGTGTGAAACCAGTACATACTGTGAGCTGTAGTCAGCGAAGAGGTGAGAGCAAACCAAGTCGAACAAACTGTGCCTTTGTGTCCCAGCCGTTTGCCTGTGGAGAAAGAGAAAGAGAGTGAGCACCAAGAGAACGAACTGTGTGAAACCTGTACTTACCGTGAGCTGTAACCAGCGAAGAGGTGAGAGTAAACCAAGTCGAGCTAACTGTGCTTTTGTGTCCCAGCCGTTGCCTGTGGAGAAAGAGAAAGAGAGTGAGCACCAAGAGAACGAACTGTGTGAAACCTGTACTTACCGTTAGCTGTAACCAGCGAAGAGGTGAGAGCAACCCAAGTCGAACTAACTGTATCTTTGTGCCCCAGTCGCCACCTGTGGAGCAAGAGATACGACAGGGAACAGTAAAAGCACGTGTGGAAAGCCCCCGTGAGGAGAGAAAAGGTACGCAGACAGGAAAAATACGTCAACACTCATTTTGCTTTTATTCTGCCTCCAGGAAGGAAAAGGAGTGCGCCGCGGATAAAAGGGACAAGGCAGGAGCCTGATTTCTATGCCCCCTCCCCCTCTTCCCGTCATTGCCTTGGCCGTAGCCCACCTGGAGGGCAGAGCCAGAGACCCTAATTTTAATTGCCCTTTCCCCATTTCCCCCAAGTTCTTTTAAATATTTAAATAAATAAAGATTTGTTTTTATGCTTACTCATCCTCGTTGTTGTCTGGTCATTGGGTTGGCTTTGGGGACCTCCTCGAGGTGGAAGTTGAAAAGGGGCGTGGCTTTAGTCAAACCATAGCCAGCCCCTGGGTGTGACATGTGTGTAGTGGGCGTGTTTGGCACTTACCTCCAGTGCACCTGATTGTCATTACTCGCTCCAGCTGCAGCTCATTTACTCACCTATAGATACTCACCCAGTTCTCATGTCCTTTGTCAGATCGTTTGTGGAGGTCAGTGTTCGTGTTGGATTTATATTAGATTATCACCGTCCGGATTCATCTGTTTCTACGCTGGCCACCTCTCATGCCTGTGTCACCCGCTCAGCTGTCATCATTTATCAATTCACTCTGTTTTCAATAAACATCTTTACTTGCATTTGCTTCCTCTCCTATTTCATGACACTAGCAGGAACTGAGATTTTTCTTCACAATGACAGGAACTGAGATCAGCAGATAATTTAACAAGTGCAAAAACATACAGCTAAAAACCACTGATGCATGGACAGAGAACTGCACAACAACGTGTTTGTATGCATGTTTTTATTGTTTTATTATATGCAACTTGAAAATAAACTATTTTAATTTTAATTATTGTTAGTTAAAAACAGTGATGTGTTACTGATTTTACTGTAAAGAGGCAGATCTGAATAAGAGATGAATGAATTTTGTGTCACGGTCAAACTAACATTGTGTTTTTATCAGCAATAAGAAAAGTTCTTGTTTAATGTTTTGTAGCTGATATATGTGAGTTTCTACAAAGAGAAATTATGAACTTGAGACTCTCATCACTGATCCTGCTGTTACACATTCAAGGTATGAAACACAGTTTGTTATTATACTGAAATACTTCAATTCATTATATATTTGTTAAAAGTGTGTCAGATTTTAAACTAGTTTAGTCTAATTTAATTTTCATCGCTGTACTCCAAAGGCTGAATTCTCCATTTGGATCAGTCTCTAAAATGTTTAAAGTGAGTTTGTATATTTAAAACTGAAATTAGAGCTTTATATTTGAGAACAAACTTGATGAATCTGGGTTCATATCCTTACAGGACTGTCTGAATCTCTCATCTCGCTCTGTCATTTTAATGAAGTTAAATACAGATAATCTACAAATATTATTAATGTTATGGTTTCTTCTTCAGGGTTCATAACATTGGATAACTTTGATGTAACCTGTGATAAACTGAATATTTGTGCTGTAAGGGGGGGACTGATGAAGGTGAGGTGCCTTTACTCAAATATCAACATCAAAACTGGGTTCTGGTTCAGTCAGAAACAGAGAACAAACTGGAGAAACAAAAATGAACCGGAAGATTTGACTTTAGATTCAGATTACTCAGGACGAGTGGATCAGAGGATCACTAAAGATTACTCACGACTCACAATAAGAGATTCGAGAGAGAGAGACAGTGGAGAATATCAGCTCATGTTCATTATGAAGGATGGAGTTAAACATCTCAGCTCAGTCACAGTCAATCTAACAGTTTCAGATTATTTAGTTTTACAGGTGAAGATGAATCCTGAATCTACAGGACAGCGAGTAAAACTGAGCTGTGATTCCTCCTGCCCTTTAACATCTGAATATAATTACCGCTGGTACAAGAATGGAGAACATTTAACAGACGACCAAAGCATATTTGTGTCATCCAGTGAAAACACTGACAGTTATTCCTGCTTTGAGCCTGTTTCAGAGTCCTCTTCATCTGTGTGTGAGTCTGACATTTATAAAATATTTAAATTAAAATGGAAGAATAAACTTTTCTAAGTTATCTTGTTGATTCTTATACAGTATGAGTGTGTTTGTAATTGATTGTGAATGTTACAGCAGTGATTTGTGACTCTTTCAGGTCTTTCTAACAGTAGCTGTTGGGGTGTGACTTACACCTCTAGAAGAGTTTGTGCTTTAGTGGGATCAACAGTAGATATTCACTCTTCATACTCACATCCCACTGGATATACAGTAAATAAAACATACTGGAGTTTGCCATTCACTCATTTGGATCTGCGTGAGGATCATCAGTTTTCTGGTCGTGTGGAGTATCTGGGAAACACACTGAGAATAAAAAATGCCAGCATGAGTGACGCTGGACGATATCACTTCAACATCATCACTAGCACATCAGATGAAGTTTCTGGTTCTCCTGGAGTCTTTCTTACTGTTACAGGTAACTGCTCATAATAAACTCTCTGTGCAGCACTCATTATACTGAAGCATTATAGCTCGAGTAGGAGTCTGATATCAGCACGACTGTGATAAGAGGTTTAGGTCATGCTTTATCAAATGAGCTGAATCAAAAATATGAGGCCCAACTTGGAAAAGTAGTTTATGTGAACTCTGTTTTATGAAATCTCAGATACACAAGTGATAAGCAGTCCAAAGCCTGTAATAGATGGAGAAAAAGTGATATTAAGCTGTTCAACTGAATGCACTCTGGATAACAAACATACTTACATCTGGTATAAGAATGGACAACAGGTAACAGATGGATTGAGATTATTAAACAAGCTGTACCTGGACTCAATCAACAGTGAGGAGCTACAAGAGTATTCCTGTACTGTAAGAGGTAACACAACATCTCCTCATACAGCTGATGAAATTATATAAGAGAGTTTCTGTCCTTGATGCTGATTGGTTTATTTACAGCTATGACATCATCACTGAGTTACTTTAATTCTCATTGTGCAGCACTCATAGCTGATCATTAATATTGTGTCAGTTATAGGAAACACTTTAGTGTAACATGACTGCAGGAGGCGCAATATTATGCAGTGCCTGAAAATATTCCCCTTAAGCCCTTTTCACACACATTCCGAAAAATACTCGGAAAATGCATCCTGGAATTTTTTAAAGGAGAGCGTGAATGCTGGTGAATGATTTCAGCTTCAGAGTGGATATTTGACAAGCTCCCTGATCTCTGCTTCATTAGAAAATCACAACTTTTAATTTTCGCGTAACTTCCGGTAAAATCTGTTTACAAAGTTCTTTAAACGTAGTTTATTTATATAACAAGCAAAAAACCAACACATAGATACCTAACAATCCAAAACATTAGTTATTTTCGACGAGGCATTTGTTAAAGAGATCAGTTTAGCAACTAGTCAGACCATTAAAAAAATGAAACCGGAAGTAAGGTTCGGATCCAGACGTGTGTCACGTGCGTCCGATGAAACCGTATATACACCTCTAAAGATAATGACCAGGTAATGTTTCACAATTTCATACAAATATTAGGCTACTGCATAGTCTACTAAACTACAGATGATGGTAATAGGATAATAAGAAGTTTTTTCCAAGAGTAGGCCTATAACAATAAAGTAGCCTACCGCGTTTGCTGACTTATAACGTTTTTTACATGATTGCAGCTAAATCACAAGTAAACAGTCTATAGTCTATGTCTACTGTTTAATTTCATTTGTGTTTTTTTATTGTAATGTTAACATTACAAAATGCTATGACAAAGTTAATTGTGTACGTTGCATTATTTCATAACATTGGCTGTTATAATGTCACTATACATGATTATTGCTATTTATCATACACTCTTAAGAAAAATGATTCTTCAAAGGTTCTGAAATGATGGTAAAGGTTCTATATAGAACCATAGCTTACTGAAGAACCCTTTTTTCCCGAAATGGTTCTTTGTCTTGACAAAAAGGGTTCTTCAGTTCCCTCCTTTTTTGATTTTAAATTTAGTCAGTTATTTTCAAGCTGCCTCCTGATTATTTTCACCTGTAAAAGCCCTAAATCATCAGTCTTGCTGAATCGCCTGCAGACTAACAACACAAACAGGTAAGAGAGGAAAATAATCATCATTTACTGTTAAAAACATTATGAAAATTGAAGCTTTGTGTGTTCTTATTGTAATTTATTTATTTTATAGCAGGTAAACTTTATACTGTAAGCTTCATTCCCATTATAACAGGTAAGCTTCATACATTAATTTTTAAATGATATATTTAGAGGACTCTGCTTTAACACTTAGGATAATGATTTGTTAAAGTGTTAAAAAGCGAATACATGTATATTGAACATTACCTTTATTAAACTAATTATGAAAAGAATGTGGTACAACATGTGTTTAGTTTTTTTATTGATATTTCAGAGATTTCATATGTGAGGTAATCTTACTGGGAGTGAAGGCAGTGCTTATGACCACTTGATATGAGAGACACATCCTGTTTTTAAAGGTGATTATATGCATGTTTCTTTCAATGCTGGCATTAAAAAAATAGTTATTTACTGTTTAAACATTTTGGAGATTGTGTGATCTTGTGGCACATTTACGTGTAATATCATAATTACTTATTATTTTTGTCTATCTGTTGTAGGTGGATCATGAGTGAAGCTCTGCAGGTCGGCCATTGACTTGATAACAGTGGTTTATTTTTATTCAATTTATGAATAAATCTCTCGCCAACCATTCACCTATTTACTGACAAAACGGGTAGCTTGAGCAGAATCATAAAACTTCTGTCAAATCATGTTTTACACACAGTATGTAAGCAAACTCCAGGCTAATATTAACTTGTTTTGTCTCTATGTCTTATCCTTTCTCCCATCTCCAACAGATCCAAGTCTTGTTCAGCCTGATGCTCAACCTTTGTATGATGATGACCACAGCCAGGTGATGGAGATCTGTGTTAATCACAGCCTGCGTCTTAAGATCAACATGACAATAGCGGCCATCTTTTATCTTACTCTTATCTGACTAAACATTGGATGGAGTATGTACTGTACAATGACCCAGCAAACAAAATAATATGGACTTTTTTGGCGAGATTCTAACATTGACACATTAATTTTTATAGTTAGTAATGTATTATTAACATCCTATTCATTTGTATTCTATGCCATTTATCTGTTTGTGCTAAAATGTATACATCTAAATGTAATGTCATAATATGTTAATATTCAGTATTTATTGTCATTTGCATGTTTTGATGTGGCATTTGTCATGATTTTATTAATTTCATGTTATTGTTGTCTATTTAGAATGATTGTCTTTGCCAATGATTCTGATTTTAATGCACATATTTATTATTGTATATCTCATGTAATGAAAACGTGAAAATAAAAGTATTTTTCTGATGTCTTGCGGTTCTGTTTTTAAACTGTTAAACCGTGTAAAGTGCTATAAATAAAAAACAAAAATATAAACAAAATAACCCTCCTGACTGCTAATAAATGAAAAGGGTTTTTTATAGCACCACTGAGGTTCTATGTAGCACTTTTCAAGGCAAGGTTCTATATAGAACCATCTAAAAAAGGGTTCTATATAGTACCAAAGAGGGTGCTGCTATTGTTACAAGCTGAAGAACCCTTATTTGGTACTATATAGAACCATTTTTCTTAAGAGTGTAATAGTTTGCAAATTGTGCATGTTTACACTATTTATTTTTACTGTTGATCACCATGTGACACCATTAATCTTGCCACATGGTGATCAACAGGAAAAATGACCAATTTTACCTTTTTGCAAAAGGAAAAACCACAAAGAATCAAAAATGCATGATAATAAGGTGTCATGGCTCTGCAATCAAAAAATTTTGTTATAATGGAAGTCAATGTGGCAAAAATGGCCACCAACAATAAACGAAGGAGAAAAAAAATCTGATGCTTCACAAAAACTATAAATGCTTCAAAGCCAATGTTTTTACTAATCCTTTACATGCCCAAGACTGTGAAAAAGGTAAAAGAAATTCCAGTTTACAATCACTTTTTATATTGAAAATCAGTCATTTTGTGTGTGTTTTCCCCCCTAAATTAGTGACACCACTAATAAACTTGGTAAGTAAAGAGTTAAAATCATGGAATTTTTGTAAACATTTGTAAGTTTTGATTAGTACTGAGGTTGGTTAACAAATTTATGCAAAAAAAAAACCCGGAAAAAGATTCATTTGATACATTTTTGCAGCAGTTTAATTTAGTGGCCACTAACAAAATAAAAGGTTGGTAAATTTGCCCACGGTATATTGTTGAGTTTTTGAAACATTTCAAAGCCTTTTCTTAAAATATGTGTAAATATAAGATTTGTCATCAAAAATTATTCCATTTGCTGAAACACAGAAACGTTGAAGACAACCCCCCCCCCCCAAAAAAAAATGGCCCCAACAAACATAACGGTTGATATAGCAATAGTCATGATGAATATTCAGGGCCCTATTTTAATGATCTAAATATATTTTAATGATCTAATTATTGATTAGTGATCTTGCCTAAAGCGCACAGTCTAAAAGGCATCTCTAAATCCAATCTTGCTCATTTAAAGACTGGAAAAATGGTTTGTGCGGCAAGTACACAGTATAAAAGGGTTGTTCCTATTCTGGTAATGAGTAACGGGTGTGTTTTAGGTGTAACGTGCAATAAACCAGTGAGAGTCTCAGCTCTCATCCCCTTTAAAAGCCAGTTGCGCTGGCGCCATGCTGATTTCCTATTTTGATGACGGAGGAAGAAAAAGACCACCAGTTTAACATTGATGAAAAAAATTGCATCGTTTTTATTTGTATTGAAATTGTTATTTTTTGTAATAAAACCTTTAAAAGACATTTACTTTCTTGTGTTTAACATGCGACATGTATAATTGCGATCTATTCATCAATAAACAGCTATCCCATCATTGTTGCGGTTAAATAAATGTTAAAGATACGGTGTGCTTGTGTTATGATTATTTAACATGTTCTTATGCACCACGTCTGTGTAGGACAACTCGCAGGTAACGCACACCAGATGTGCACATTAAATAGCGCAAGCTTAGTCAGACAGAGTCTACTTCAAAATGCTACATTTCCAAACGACTGCCACGCACTGCCTCTTTGGCTATATCTAACAATTGTGCAATTAAAAGGGAGCACAAACACATGGATGAGGAGAGAAGGTAAAAAAGCCCTGGCCACAGACGCAGCGAGATGCTACAAAATTACAGAAATGTTCAAGCGAGCAGGTCTGTCAAAATTACAAGTACAAGAACACATCTTGGTTAGTTATTGCCTAATAAGTCAAATAAGTCACTGGCGCAGCTTCTGCAGGTTTCAAAGTCAGGTGCCACGGTGTGCCGTGTTGTTTTGTGTACCATCATTACTGGGGAAGATAAGGAAACACAATCAAGGTGAAATTTATTATTTCTAGGTGTACTTTAAATGTACTAACACAACCAAAAGTGAAAGTGTTTTAGCGCTGCCAGTGGCACTGAACAGCATAGCGCATCACTCAGAACTTTTGTGTTATTTTGAAAATATGCACACAGCTGTCATGATGGTTATTTGCTGAGTAGTGCTGTGATAACGGCTGCAGTGAGACTGAAATCTGAGAATCACAGAAAAGTCTAATTCTGAATGTTCTGCCTTTTCTGAATATAACTGAGTTTGTGTCTTTTTCAGATACAATAGACAAAACAAATGAAGCAGTGGACAGCTCAGTGTTTCTCTCTCTGTTGGTGTTTCTGCCTCAGTTTCTCATCATTGAAGCTCTGTGGATGTGGTAAGAAAAATATCAAGCAAAACTCAAAACTGCATAACATACAGTGAATATTCTGATATGAATTCAGATTTTAAGAGTATGACTTTTGATACCACAGCTTTTTCATCAGCATGAATAAACTGAGTTCATCTAAAAACAAAACTGATAAAAAAAACAAAAAGAGATGAGAAATACTTTATAATCTTCTATAATACAATAAACTAATGGTCAGATTTTATAACATTATCTCTTTCTGTGTGTTTGTCATTGTTAGATGTTGCAGGTCTGTGAGTAGATCAGCTGTCTGTTCATAGCTGTGTCTGAAACCGCTCCCTATCCACTATATAGTGCACTATATCGGGTGTCGGCCATTTTGTAGTGGTGTCCGAAACTTGAGTGAACAACTTCATTCCCTACATTCATTCACTACTTTTTACCCACAATGCACTCTGATTTTGAGGGTGCATTCGATGTACACTCATTCACTCATATTTCCCATGATGCAACGGGAGACGAATGCGTAACTTGTATCAGCTGAAGGATACTGACAGTAAACACCAAACATTTAGGTTTATAATTTGTCGGTTATTTTCTGCTTCTTTAAAAATAAACAAATGAAAAATAATTTTTGGTTAAATAAAGATAAAAACATAAAAAATACATATAAATAGTTTATTCTGATTGGTCAGTAACTGTTTTAAAAACTGGTTTAAATGTTAAAATCAATAAAAAAAAGTTTTTGACACTTTTAGGCCTGTTTGAACTTTTCATTGTTGTGAAAGCTTTTTATCAACACTGTCCCATCTGTGACTCTTAATGGATTCTCCCAACAAACCAATCAGTGGTGAGGCCAGACTGAGAGGACCTTATTGAACTAGGGTGGATCTTAATAACTAGGGCTGGGTAAAAACTATCGATTCATCAATGCATTGCAATTATTTGTGCCTCAATTCAATATCGATTCATCAAATCCTATGAATCGATTCAGCCAACCGGCCAATGGCGGGGCTGTGGGTGGGCAACACTCTAGCGCCCGCCCCCCAAGGTAATTTGATCCGGCCCTTTATGTAGTCTGTGAAAAAGACATCTCTAGAATAAATAAATGTAGAATTAAAATAAATGTAGTTGGACAACGGGCCCTACAGTTACGAGTTGATGAGCGCGCATCTGTTGCAGCATGAGATGCAGAGCGCGAGTCACGTGACCGGCGCGAGCAGCTGTGTCACGTGTTTATATTTGCGCTTTGATCCAACGCGACGCGAGCCGCTCGCGCCCGCATATCAAGACGCGATGACTGACAGTGGTGAGACTTCTTGTATTTCCATCTTACAAAACCGCCTTTTCCGACAGTTGTTGTTTGATATGTCGGCTCAATGATGACTTGCTTATCCACAATGACATTAGATGTCTTAATAAAGGAAACGCATTGAAACGATTAGTAACAGTTAATCACCTATCGCGCCCAACACCTGCACCACTGAACGCGTATCTACTGACAAACATACACCTGATTTTACTGCTCTAGCGAAATCTAAAAGTATAATTTCTCTTATTAGAAGCTAGACTAATGTTTGCCAATTATTAAGATGGCTGTTGTAGTTTAAATAGGGGTGGTGAAATAATTAGCTTTGTCAAAAACAGCATAAAACAATGTTATGTTACATATTGTAAACTTTTTTGTTATGTGTACTAAAGTGAGTAAATAAGTTTAATTCTCAATGAGTGTGATATGGCTCTTATTTACCCCTTTATAGTAAATGAAAGCATCTTACAGTGCACTTATGTTGTTATGCAGTTTTAAAATACAACATATGAACATGTCTGGATGTAGAAAAAGCCTACTTGGACATCTTACAATGCACTAATTTTGTTGTATGCAGTTTGAAAATGCATGTTTGTAGAAAAAGCCTATTGTACAATGCACTGATTTTGTTGTTATGCAGTTTAAATATAGGAAAATGTAGTCATAATCAATATTTTCGGCCCCTTATTTGAGATGCTTTTCAGCGTTTTACAAGACACGCTTAACCAAAACACGCTTTACCAAAACAGCAAGATGGCAAACAGCAGCTGCACTCCGTTCAAGTCTGCACCAAAAGCTAAAATTAAAATAGGCTACTCAGGTACTTAATTACTTGTGTATCTACTTATTATTGAATCGATATTGAAGCAAACAAATCAATATCGAATTGAATCGAATCGAATTGAATCGAAGCCCCAAGAATCGGAATCGAATCGAATTGTGAAATTCCTAACAATACCCAGCCCTATTAATAACTACTCTCAAATTACATAATTTTACAAAGATTAAACTGATAACATTACGTTTTTTGAGTCACGGATTAAATAATTTTGGATCAGCAAAAAAGGGGGAAAAAATCAATCAAGAAATTGAAAACATATGAAAATAGAAAAGAACAAAGTTACAAATAAAGTCTAACAGTATAAAAATAAAAAAACTGTCTTCATTCCATAAATGAATTAATCTTTTAAAAGCTAAAAAAATGATTTTTCTTTTGTTGTCTGTTGTTTGATAGGCCGCATTTACATTGCATTGCTCGAAGTGACTCAATTCAGATTTTTCCCTCATGCGGCACAGATTGATGACCCACAAATGTGTAAGCAGGAATAAAGTGCATAAATTCAGATATTTTCTAAGAGGTTTCAGGCCTCATTCATATGTGGAAATAAATCGGATATGAATCGGATACATGCATTCACGCCCGCAATGTAAGCGGACAGATCCGATATTCCCATATCAAGATGTGTCGTGCATCATCGATAATGGACACCGCACGCAGTCACATGATTGCAGCACAATGGAGGATGACGGCTCCACTGAAGCCCTGTCCCAAATGACACACCCTGAACTTGTGGATTTCCTCAGAGTCCAAACTTTGATGACATCATGTACTTCAGACTTTAGGGACCCTTGTACACAACGGTGCACCAGAGTCGTATTTTGGGACAGACTCGAGCGTCATGCCGAAAATAAGAAGAGAAGTTGCTAATCAGTGTTAACTCCTCCCATCCGTTGTCTTATTGGTCTGATTGCTCTTTTGCAAGGACTTCTGGGTAAAGTGATGAAGCCTGCAGCAGTGTGGACTTCAGAGCTTATAAATGATAGGACTTGTAGACTAAGTGAGCATGCACAATTTAAGGCCACGAGACCGAAAGTCCACATGAAGTGCGCTATTAGGGACAGGACCTTACTGGAGTAATATTGAAGTTTTATGTCTTGTAGCTGTTGGGGTGTGACTTACACCTCTAGCAGAGTTTGTACTTTAGTGGGATCAACAGTAGATATACACTCTTCATATTCACATCCCACTGGATATACAGTCGAGAAAACATAATCCATTTGTTAAATATTAATGCTTGGAAACTAAAGGATCTGCGTGAGGTTCATCGGTTTGCTGGTCATGTGGAGTATAAAACATATGCATTATTACCTCAGTTTATTAGTAATGAAAGGAACAGGTTTATAAAAATATAAAATATAATCTGTCCTGTGAATCGAATTGAGAATAAGAATAAGAGCACTAGCAGTAAAAAGATGAAGATTAATGATTAGATTTTTTTCTGCTGGAGACATAAAAGATGAAGTAAAGATAAGAGACATCTTTTACATGACTCAGCAATAATTAACAGCTATAAATTAAATTTTAATATAATAATATGTAATAGTTGTCAAAATATGTAAAGTTCAAGCATGTTATGAAATGCTTTCCTTCTTCTTATGCTATAAAAAGTGTCAAAAAGAGTTTCTTTAACATCCGCTTGAGTACAAGAAAATGAGATAATATCATTAAATGATCTACTACAACTTCAACAGCTCATAATAATGCTGTATTTACACATTTATAAGCACTAAAGTGATGCTATTGATCATAAGAGCTTTTACCATTTGTGTTTTATTTATCTTTTGTTAAACAATAATTAAATAACATTTTAAAAACTGAAAAAGGAAATTAAAAAGCCGTGTCATGAAGTGATGTTTATGTTGTGAATTTTACACTTGTTTTTGAGGTTGTCTCTGATATGATGTGTTTTGCTTACAAGTCTAATCTAGTATTAAACTGAAGCTGGTATAAACTGGTTTTCTGGGCAGAGATGTCTATCACACAGTCTCATCCTGTTTAAGTGGGTGGTTTGTGGCAAAGCCGATCAAGTTTTTATGCTGATTCAAGAACACGACACTGATTTTTGCAGCTGTGTTTCCTCTCCTTATCTTTAATCTGTGTCTTCAGAATTAAAAAAATATATTTGAGTTATGTATCCGTCGTCTGATTGGTCTGACTGCTCTTTCGCAAGGGCTTCTGGGTTGGTAAAGTGCGCAAAGCCTGCTGCAGGCAAGGGGGCGCTGATGAGCACACTTCGAAGTGTAAAAATTACAGATGTGAAACCCTACGAACTCGTAGACTAAGTGAGCGCACACAGTTTACTAAATATGTTACTATCAGCTCCATTTAACATTTTTGTTAACAAGTTTTACTTCAGAGAAACAATTACATTCAGTTTCCCCAAAAGTTAAATGTAAATATAAAAATGTGCAGATTATTTCTGTCTCAGTTTATTAATAAGGATAGGAACAAGTTTATAAAAATATGAAACATAATCTGTCCTGTGAATCGAGTTGAGACTGTTGCTCAAGAATAAGAGCACTAGCAGTAAAAAGATGAAGATTAATGATTAGATTATTTTCTGCTGAAAACATAAAAGATGAAGTAAAGATAAGAGACATCTTTTACAGGCAGTGGCGTCTATATGCTTGTTGTATCTCACAGTAAGTTTGTTTCTGCAATATGAAAATAAGAGTTATGTGATTCCCATTACAAATCCAGACAATAACCAATTTACAACGTCTATTGCTGGTGTTATTAGTTCAGTTTGTTAGATCAGTCTGAATCGTAATCTAATGCTTCACCGTTTTTTCTTATGTAGTTTTTTAGTAAGATCACAGACTGAAGTTGCAGTAGTGTATAAATTACATTGTTTTAAATACATCCTATAAGGAATTTGCAAGCAAAGGATAGATCTGAGAGGGACTTGAAAATATTTTTCTGTACAAAAGGAGGCCGGTGGAAAAAGTTTGGGAACCACTAGCTTAAGGTTAAACCAAGACCTTTATTTTAATAAAGAGAATAATTCTGTATCATGTTGAAAAGGACAATGGGCACTATTTCAATTTTTTAAAACAAGTTTTTTTGTCTTATACCATGTTATGTTAAGCAGTCCAAAATAAAACAAATCTGTTTTTATATGTCTAACTTAATTCTATATACTCAATATTACTGTCATGCAATTGAAAACCCTTCAGGCAATGTTGGGGCATCTGGGGCTCCAGTTTCTTGGACTTTCTTTAGGGCCCCAAAATGGTAAACACGTCACTGTTTACAGGACTCTTCAACAAATAACAGCTACGCATAAAGATAAGAAAAGTTGTCAGATTATGTAAAATTCAATCATGTTATGAAATGCTTTCCTCCTTCTTATGGTATGAAAAGTCTCAAAAAGTGAAGGAGAGTCTTTCTTTAACATCCGCTTGAGTACGATAATCAGATCATTAAATGATCTACCCCAACTTCAGATATTGACACAACTTTACAAACCGGTTAAAGTCAGAGATCTCCACGAGCACGTATGTATTCACATGTATATGTATTATGTTACAAAAAACAAGCATGTTAGTTGTGTTTTATTTTACTGTAATAACTGTCTGATGAATTGAGCGTCACAATGATGTTTTGTTTTTTCTCAGGAATAAGAAAAGTGTTTTGGGTCTTATGTGACTTTCTACAAAACTACATCATGAACTTCAGACTCTCATCATTGATCCTGCTGTTACACATTCAAGGTATGAACACTTTTGAGTAGATGACAGTTTTGTGGTTGTTAGACATTTGGGAAAAGCATCAGTGTTGTTTACTGCATTAAGACAGTGATATAAGACAAGAGTCAGTACAAACCTTAATTATTCAAACAAGAAAATGTACAGCTGTCACCGGGGCAGTGCCCTTTCAAAAGTAAACTTTATTTTTACCTAAACAGTGCATATAAGTATCTCAAAGGTACATATTAATACATCTGAGGCATGTAAATACTTATTAGGACATAATATTTCTGACAGTGTAAGTAGAGATAACAACACTGAAATAAAACTTGAATTGGTTAAACTATAAATGCATGAAATGGTAAATAATACAATTAACTGTTTCAAACGTGTATGAGATATTATCTGATAGTATAGAGAACAGAGTAAGAAAGAGAGACACCACTAGATACGTCTGTTTGTAATCGTATTGAAAAGCCTTCATGTAGTTGGAGCTGATGGTGTAGTGGGCAGCGCTCCAACATGTGGTGCTTTCGCACTTTTGGCGACCCGAGTTTGATTCCCGGCTCGTGGTCATTTGCTGATCTCATACCCTTCTCTCCTTCCTGTACTTTCCTGTCCTTCCCTAAAAACACTATTGAATAAAGACAAAAACTGGCCAAAAAATATAACAAAAAAGCCTTCATGTAAACACCTAAATCAATACGATTGAGGTTGATCGGATGCAAATTTGTATCGTATTGAAGGGGTTGATGTTCTTACTCATGTGTACTCTGCTAGTCTAGTAAGTTATTGTCAAGTTTACTGTTAAGCATTCAAGTAGTTCCTGTCATAGTTTTGTGTAGTCTTATTCTGTTTTCATCTGTCTTTGTTGGTGCCTTTAGGTGTTTTAGGCACCATTTGGGTTTTCTTTTGTACCCAATAAACCTTGTACTGTATCTGTACATGCAAAGCCTGCATCTGGGTTCTCTCTCTCTCTCTCTCTCTCTCTCTCTCTCTCTCTTTCTCTCTCTCTCTCTCTCTCTCTCTCTAGAACAGAGTAATACATTCCTATATTTTCTCTTCTATCAGGGATTCCTGGTTGTGATTTATATCAGCAACTCATTTGGGAGAGTAATGTAATGACTTAGGTAACGCTGTTGGGTCAGTTTCCCAGACAGGGTTTAGATTAATCCAGGGGCCTCATTTATAAAATGCTGCGTAAAAAGCATCCTACATTTGATCTTACGATCATTTAACAAAAACTGCGTACGTGTGATGTATAAACCGAACGTACGCGCAGGAAACGTGCGTACTCCTTTCAAATCTATAAATCGCAAATGAACTTTACCTTGTTACTTATATCACTCACAACAGTGGTCCGTCCAGGATATTGTCATTAAAAAAGTGGAGTTGCAGCCCTCAACTGATGTTTATGTTGTCATTTTGTGTATTGGCCACTAGCTGTGTGATTGCAGTACCAGTTTTAGCCACAAGTTTTGTGATTGCAGTACCAGTTTTGCCCACAATCCTACATACTGTTCCTTTAAGTAACTTTTACAAACATACCTTACACAAAAATACTGGTGTGCATCTTGAGATCAAACATTGGCACCGATAAGTTGATAGATAGTTTGTAACTTTTTACAATAAAGTTGAATTTGTTAATATTATTAATACATCAGCTAACTTGAGATCAACTAGGTCACATTAAAAAGAAAAACTCATAAATAAACTCAGATTTATTCAAATTAATTTGCATCATTGTTCTCTAGTGCAGGACTTTACATTACATTTACATTTACATTATACTGTGTTACGAATGTCAATAATATTATATTTATTTTCAGGGTCCCAAACATTGGATATCTTTAATGTAACCTGTAATGAACTGAATATTTGTAATGTGAGGGGGAGATTGATGACAGTGAGGTGCGATTACTCAAATATCAACATCACAACTGTGTTCTGGTTCAGTCAGAAACAGAGAACAAACTGGAGAAACAAAGATGAACCTGAAGATTTGACTTTAGATTCAGATTACTCAGGACGAGTGAAGCAGTGGATCAGTAAAGATTACTCACAACTCATAATATATGATCCAAGAGAGAGTGACAGTGGAGAATATCAGCTCATGTTCATTATGAAGGATGGAGTTAAACATCTCAGCTCAGTCACAGTCAATCTAACAGTAACAGGTACATTTACATTCAGTCCAGTTAAACTCTTTTCATTTCTCATCTAATGTAAGGTTTTCATTATTTAGTTTTACAGGTGAAGATGAATCCTGAATCTACAGGACAGCGAGTAAAACTGAGCTGTGATTCCTCCTGCCCTTTAACATCTGAAAATAATTTCCGCTGGTTCAAGAATGGACAACATTTAACAAATAACCAAAGCATATTTGTGTCATCCAGTGAAAACACTGACAGTTATTCCTGCTCTGAGTCTGATTCAGATCCCTCTTCATCTGTGTGTGAGTCTGACATTTATAAAATATTTTAAATAAAATGGAAGAACAAACTTTGCAGTTTTCTTGTTGATTCATATACAGTATGAGTGTGTTTGTAATTGATTGTGAATGTTACAGCAGTATTTTGTGACTCTTTCAGGTCTTTCTAACAGTAGCTGTTGGGGTGTGACTTACACCTCTAGAAGAGTTTGTGCTTTAGTGGGATCAACAGTAGATATTCACTCTTCATACTCACATCCCACTGGATATACAGTAGAGAAAACATACTGGCATTACTATCATCACGGGGAACTCAGTGATCTGCGTGAGGATCATCAGTTTTCTGGTCGTGTGGAGTTTGTAGGAAACACACTGAGAGTCAAAGACGTCAGCACAAATGACACTGGAATATATCGATTCAGCATCATCACTAACACATCAGATGAAGTTTCTGGTTCACCTGGAGTCCATCTTACTGTTACAGGTAACTGCTCATAATAAACTCTCTGTAAAGCTGCTTTCACTGATCAGATTTGTGAATATATTTATGCTAGAGATTTATGGTCCTTACAATTTTTGTAATGTTTTGTTAAACGATGAGTAGATTACATTTTAAATATTAAAATATCAATGCTATCAATCATTTGAGTTATTCATCTAAAATTTCATCTCGTCTGAACGCTGTATGATGTTTATGTTGTGAATGTTACACTTGTTTTTGAGGTTGTCCATGTTGAAAATAATATAATGTGTTTTGTACTGCATATATGATGCTGCTGTATCTGAATGGCTTCATTAGTTGGACTATCCAGTTTACCAGCTTGCAAACAGGGTTGATCAGATGCTGGTGAATAGTGTGAATATGTTGGTCAAGCAGTCAGACCAGCAGCAAACCAGCACTTACCAGTCTAATCCAGTATTAAAACTGAAGCTGGTATAAACTGGTTTCATGCGTTGTTACACGTTCTGTCTAAGTGTGCGATTTGTGACAAACTTGCAAAGTTGATCAAGACTTTATGTTGATATTGAGGACACTCATCACAGAGATCTACAGATTTAAAACAAATAAACTAATCAACATTTGATGTTGATCAAAAAAGTTAATAAAAGATGCTCTTAGACAAAAATGTTTTTAATCACTTCAAATGTTGACTGTATATTTATGTTGAACTCGTGTGTTTGACAGATAATTTTATTCAAAGCATTTTGAACTGCGTTCACATTATATATTTTATTTGTATGTGTGTGTTTGACTGCATAACTTTGCCATTATTCACATCATACTGAATTGAGCTGAATCAAACATTTCAGACCTAACTTTAAAAAGAAGTGGACGTGAACTCTGTTATATGAAATCTCAGATACACGAGTGAGAAGCAGTCCAGACCCTGTGATAGATGGAGAAAAAGTGATATTAAGCTGTTCAACTAAATGCACTCTGGATAACAAACATACTTACATCTGGTATAAGAATGGACAACAGGTAACAGATGGATTGACATTATTAAACAAGCTGTACCTGGACTCAATCAACAGTGAGGAGCTACAAGAGTATTCCTGTACTGTAAGAGGTAACACAACATATCATCATACATCTGATGAAATTATATAAGAGAGAGTTTCAGTCCTTGATGCTGATTGGTTTATTCTCAGCTATGACATCACCGAGCTTCTTTCACTGTGCAGCACTCATAGCTGATCATTAATATTGTAGCAGTTATAGTTTATATGTCAAACACTTCAGTATATCTCATAATGAAAGAAACATTTGTGTCATTATTATTTTCAATTCAGTTTTATTAAAAGATTTTATTCATTTGTCTCTGTGACAGTCTGTAAGTCACGGGTAAAAGGTCATTGCTCTCTTCAGTTGTGATGATATTCATAATGTAGCACAGCCTCTCATACCTGCATTCAGGTGATCTATCTGATAGATTTGCTGTATTGATTTTAACATCATGAATCTTTGTAATGAAGATGAAGAGTAAAGATATGTTCTGAAGTTTCTGAGGTTTGTCTTTCTTCAGATTCAATTGACAAAACCAATGAAACAACTGACAGAAACACCGAAGAAATGGACAAAGCCACTGAAGCAGTAGTGTACAGTTCAGTGTTTGTTCCTCTGTTGGTGTTTCTGCCTCAGTTTCTCATTATAGGAGCTGTATGGATCTGGTAAGTAAAAATATCAAGTAAAACTCAAAACTGCATAACATACAGTGAATATTCTGATATGAATTCAGATTGTAAGAGTGTGAATTTTGACTCTTCAGGTTTTTCATCAGAATGAATAAGTTGAACTCATCTAAAAACAAAACTGATGACAAACAAATAGAGGTGAGAAAATCTGTATATCTGTATGTTAAATAAACTAATGGTCAGATTTTATAACATTATCTCTTTCTGTGTGTTTGTCATTGTTAGATGTTGCAGGTCTGTGAGTAGATCAGCTGTCTGTCCATCAGAACTACTGGAGTGATGTCACAACTCTCTTTATGACATCATCACCTAGCAACAGTCTCTCAGCAGTGACATCAGTGATGCAGTGATGTCATATACAGTGACATATTAATGACAGCTCAGTGTAAATAATCTAATGCTGAAATAGATGAATTATTCATTGAAGTATTGAGTTTATCATTCATCAGTCTTGTGTCAGTGTCAGATCAACTGTAACATCACAATACATAAATCCTGTAAAAACTTTGCTATAGTGCATCTTTATGTAGATGATACTGTGATCTACTTTCATCTTCACTATAAGTCAGACTGTTATTGAACTCAATGCTGTTTTAGTTAGGTTAGGATTTTATTACAGGGCTGTGCTTTAATCTAGTTAGGAAAGCATTTGTTCAGTTTATTTTAAAATGTTTTGGACTATGGGGACATTATTTACATGCTTGTTGCTTTCACTTCATTTCACAGTTTAGACACTGACTGTGTATCATAGCTTTTTATATTTTATAATTCATTGTCATTGTTGTATATTTTATAATACAGTCTTTTGGTTTCATTAAGCTTGAGGAGACTGCAGCATTGATTTATTTCTTTAAGCCGTATTCATGTATTTACTTTTTTGTCTTCTTTCACTTACAAACAGACTCTTCAGTGTATTTAGGTTTCATTCAGAACTAAGTAGAAAATATTTTGCTTATTCTGCACTCTGGTCATGAATTAATCCTCAGAATATAACAACAGCTTGATAATTTTATTACCATTGGAAAGTTTAAAGCACATATTAAAAGTTTAATATATATATAAAATATAAAAAGCTTGTTAAAAAAAGTGTGTTATTGCAATTTTTGGGCTCGATTTTGTATAAATACATTTACATAACATTTCAGTATTTACATAGTATTAAAAGTCTAAAATAGTGAATTCTCTATTTGTATTGTTTTTAATTTCATCTTTGTGTAATAATGTGTCTTCTCTGCAAGGTCTCACTCAAAAAGAGTTGGGAGACTTAGTTAAATAAAGATGACTAACCTAATTACTTAGGTTAATTTGCTCACCTATTTCAGGCAAAATCAACATCAATGCGCAGAGGATTCACACATTACAATAAAGAAAATATTAAGATGAAGTAATTTTCTTGAAACATCACAGTAACCGTGTGCATGTCTGTGTTTAGTTGACTTCATCATTTAGGTTAGATGTAAAAGTTCACCCAATACAGCCGAGTCAACTGCCTCTAGTGGACAAAAACAACACTGCACCAAATATACAAGAGTCTCTCTGTGGTGTACAGATCAAAAGGATTTCCAAAGTGAATTCACTAAATAACACAAAACAAAGTCATGTTTAATTTAAAGGGGTCACATCAACTTGAAAATTCTGTCTACATTGTTGAACTTTCACAGTTTATTAAAATAATGTTCCCAAAACTGTCACTGGGCCAGTACCCTTTGTAAAGACCCCATTTAGGTACAGATATGTGGTGTCAGTATGTACCTCGAGGTATTAATATGAACTCTTTATGTGCACAGGTTTACTTTTTAAAAGGGTACCGCCCCAGTGACAGCTAGAGATCATTTATAACATTTGTTTCTGACAGTGTATGGATTATATCATTACTGGGAAACATGAAGAGATGATGCACTGCTGTAAATCTATCACATAAAGACTTCAAGTTTATCCCAGGAGAGGGCGACACACAACAGAGTCTAATGTACTACAACATACACAAAACAATGAGTCCTCAGAAACAGAGAGACTCTTAGAGTTTAGATTGACAGAAATTGTGAAAGGACGAAACTAACTTGAAATTTAATTTTAAGTTATGTCGATATTAATTCACTAAACTGCACTGTTAGACATTTCTGTACAGTTATTTACTGTATATCACTCAGTATAATACTGCAAACTATTTATACAGTAAATAACTGTAATTCAGATTGCATTATGGGATTTTTCTGTGACATCAAACATCATGGAGCGACCTATCAATCTCTGTCATCCCTCATTATTAAAAACAATTAATTTATAAGTGAACACTTGATCATAATGTATCCAGTACACACTTGAGTCAGCATCTATTTCTTCTCATGTCTCTATCAAATGTTGAAATGTACAGTAGTATCCTAGCACTTAGGGATAATAGTTTTCTAATTTTTTAAAGGCGGGGTGCATGATTTTTGAGAAACGAGTGATCCGAGTACAAAAACACACTTGTAGCCAATCAGCATTAAGGGGCGTGTCTACTAACTGACATCATTGCCTGGGTTGCGTATGTGTAGGGTGAGTCTATCAAAAGAAGGTCCAGATTTTATTGGGGTAGGGGCGTGTTGTGTCACTTTGTTAAATGTCACCTGAACTTGTTAAGGGAGAGATGGTTAGCTGTTTAGCATTCTTCTCCAACTAACCTCTTGGATTATTTTTCTAATTTAAATCCTTGACTTAGTAGGGCATGTGAACTGGCAAAGAAAAACTTGAAGGCATCTCAAGAGAAGATGAAGTCATGGTGTGATAGAAAGGTAAACGTATGTTTAGCTCAGGAGACCAAGTACTTGTACTTTTACCAATATTTGGGTCTGCATTGGAGGCTAAATATGGTGGACCATATATCATTGATCGTAAATTAAAAACTTGCTTGTGTCATGTTAATCTATTGAAGCCTTATGTTGATCGAAGTCAAACAGAGTTTACAAATGACAAGACTCTGGTAATGTTGAATGATCCATCTGCATGAATAAAGCTGTATACGGACAAATACCGGATGAGAAATTCCTGCTTAAAGGCGGAGTGCACAATGTTTGAAAAACGCTTTGGAAAAGGAGACGGGTCGACTACCAAAACACACTTATAGCAGTAAGGAGCGTGTCTACTAACCGACATCCTTGCCGGGTTGCTTATGTGTGGGGCGGGTCTTTTAAAAGAAGGTCCAGATTCTACTGGGGTATAGATGTGTTTGTTTAGGTGATTTCAAATATCAACATTGGCTTTCAAACATTGTGCACTCTGCCTTTAACTTTAGTTGTGCTTGGAAAAGTAATACACAGAAGTAAACTCATGAAACATCCAGAAACCTTACCTATGTGGATGTATATAGGAACTGGTGTAAGTTTCCAGGAATCCTCACAGCTGGTTAAAAGGAGTGGTGGCTGTGAGGTGTGAAGGGCTTTTATGTGTTAATGACCAGCAGGTAGAGGTGCTGTCTCTGTTTTCAGAGCTGAAGACGGGTAAATTAACCAGATCTCTTCAAGACAGCACGTATTGTTGTACATAAGAACAGGAAAAAACACCATCAACAAGTGTTTTACTAAATATGTTTATTATTACTATCATTTAATTTGTCTATTTAAAGCTGTAGTCTACGATGTTGAAAATCGGTCGAGAAAGCCTGAGACGGTTAGTAAGTTTTAAAAAACTCATCCCGCCCCTCTGTGCTACCTGATCCCTCCCCCCGGGAAACCACCTGAACAACGTCACTCATTCAATCTGTGATCACTGGTAGTAAACATCAGAACAGAGATTTACCGAGCAGTAAACACATAAGGCTTGAAGGAATGAACAATTATGATTGTAATTGACGTTATTTACTTTCACAACAACGTTTGGCATACATTTCCCCTCCTGAGCTTCAAGAAATTACTTTATGAATATAATTACTTTGAACCGTGATACGCGATGCTAAACGGCTAACAACGGCAAAAATTCTTCTCAACAGGTAACAGTGATTATTCTTTCTTTGTGGATGTAATTATTGTTGTATTGTTATTCAGGTATATTGATGTTGTTATTGTACTGTAGTTGTTAGGCAGTGACCAGTCTGCTACATGCTAATTGAAATGGGAGTAAGTTAGTGTCGACTGATCTAACGCTTTAACGTCTTATGTGTTTATTATCATATCATTTCACATAATGAATCCACTGACGCGACACAGCATATGCCGGTGGTAAACAAACACTCGTTTCAAATATTCGTGCACGAGTTTTGGAAGGCGTTCCCTAAAAATGAGCTGTGAAGGAGGGAGGCTGTTCTTACGCATGCGCTCATTTAAAAAAAACTAAGTAACCGTTTTTGGATTCTCAGTCGGAGAAAAACATCCTCTTTTGTGCCTTTAAGAAAACCTCATTTAAAATCATTCAAAAAACCTGAAATTCAATAAACACAATTAGCATTTTAATTTGTGAACATTACTTTTGATATGTGTCTGACTCTTCATGTTTAATGTAGTCAAGAGGAAAGCAACAAATGCTATTTCAGATAATATATTTCAGACACTCTGAAACCGATACTTGTACAACATCCTGACATGGGCCAGTGGCTCAATACTGCAAAAATCCTTTAAAAGAAGCATTACAAATGAGATCTGGGTATTTTGTTGCACATTTTTTGCTGGCTATGTTGAGAAATTCAATACCATAAGTCAGTGAAATGTAAAGCTGCTTGTTTTGTTGATAAAGTCTCATGATATGAACTTTACTGTTTCTGGGGTTATTATTATTCTGTTCAAACATTTCATTAAAGGGCTGTTTTTGTGTGTGTCTTTTTAAATGCAAAGAAAGCTTCTGTTCCCCTTCCCGTATGCAACTGTCATGACTCTGTTCTGTGCTCCCCTGTCCCATGCTCTTAGTTAAAGTTATGTCTCTGTTTGCCATGTTTGTAGTTCTGTGTAGTTCTTTTGTTCATTGGTCTGTGTGCTGATTGTTCCCCAGATGTGTCTTAGTGTATATAGACAGGTTGCTCGGCGACGTCAATAACTGGTTGCGCACGTAACCGAGAGGCAGAAAGCAGAGACGTGCCTTGTGTTGTAGGCTAGTAGCGGTGTCTGTAAGTCAAAATGCCAAGGAGTTTTTGCATGGATAATAGTACCAACAGAGCCAGTGCTGGGTGCCTGATGTTAACATACCAGTAACATTATAATTCATACATGTGTCACAGTAACACTGCAATAAAAAAAGAAAGAAAAACAAATCCAACTAAAATCAAGTTTTATTTATATACAAACAATAAAGAACGCTTCAATAATTAAGGTTGTTGCAGTAGCGGACCAGCTCACCAATCGGCTTTCTGTCTCCTGGATGCACGCGCACCCTGTAATATTTGTGAACCGGCAACCCGTCTATAAGCCCAGTGTTTCATTTGTCCTATATAAGTCATAGTATGTGGTTATCAGGTTTTGGTTTCGTGTTTTATCTTTTTAGTGTTTTCTTTATTTTACTTTGTTTAATGTTATTAAAGTCATCTGCATTTGGATCTTCTGCATCTGCCTGCCTTTATCCACAAACATTACAGAACGACTGATCAACTATGATCCGGCAGTGACTTTCACCAGCCCATGCCACACCATGGACCCAGCAGATTTTTGGTCTCCAGCCATGAGACTCCTCATGCTCCGCTAGTGCTCCCGCTCCCTTAAGGGTCACACACAGGACTTCTTGGACCTTGTTCCACACACCCATTACCCAAATGAGTCACTAATAGTTTAGCATGATCCTCAGGGGAGTTTTAAGAACTTTGTGGAGCTAGCCCTGGTGTTGTGCGGGTTTCCCTTTGCTGTGGGTGAGGTCGAAGAAGAAGCCTCACCTAAAAAATTTTAGGGGGACCAGTAGGCATCAGGCTCCATTGGAGGGGGAGCCAGACCAGCCACGGACCCCTGTATGCACTACGGTTACTCTGTCCAGTCCTGTTCTTACATGCCCAAGAGAAGCAAAATTGAAGAGGGGTATCTGGACTAATTAAATGACAGTAAACAGTGGGCTTGTCTCGGACGCTGTGCGCCACCCCCTAGATGATTTTTCATAACTTAGAAAACGCATAAGGGGGGTGGTCCCTGCCCGGGGATGACGCGGAAGAGTTTTCGAGGCCCTCACCACCAAGGGGGCCTGTGAAAATCCCAGTAAAATGCTCCCTTGTTGTTCTTTTGGCAAGGGGGCCTACAGTAGCAGTGCATCGCCACCGGGGGGCACAGCGCCTTCCGGACACAGCTTAGGTGACCGCGCCGTTTATTTGACATGGTTGATTAGGTTGTCATTGTACATCCCAACCATAACATATTTGACGTCACGTGAGCAAACTAGGCTGTTGTTGTACATCCTGAATGTAACTATTTTGACGGAAACAAACTAGGCTGATCCGTGCCAAAACTTATTTTTTGTTATTTTTCTCATATTTCTCTGCACCACATAGACTCCATAGCACCACATGCTCATGGAGCAGTTTTTTTAGAGTGCAAGACGTGCTTGCGAAGGGCCCAGAGCTGCATAACTCCAGGCCCCGACCCGGGGGCCCTCGCTTTTACGTTGTGCCGCAGTTTTGGGGCCCTGTGGCCTTAGACACCTTGAGATATAGAGCTTTCCATTTGCCACGTAATAAGCTACAGGTGGGACTTCCTGCGACACAAAAAGGGCACCCAGAGTGCGGAACTTGGGGACTCTACCTGGGACCCCCGGCCGATGTGCCGTGCCAAATTTCGGGGCCCGAGGAACCCCAAACTTTGCATCCTGGTTCCCTGCACCCCCCATCATATCCGAGGGCCGGTTCCCTGGGAGCGAGGCGAAATTTTTTTGAGTCGTTTAAAAAAATCTCTCATGTAGGGTTGCATGTGGCCTCTAGACCCTTTTGAATGGAAAATACCTCAAATTTCATTTTATGCCCAAGAGGCCAAAAATCACACTTAGGTACGACGCTAGAGGTCCTCTGTACTTCGGAGGCGAGGGCCCATGACGAGAAAAACAAGCCGCGTTTCGAGGCCCCCAGCTCCACGGCTGCCGTTTTTGGTCAGGGAAGGTCTAGGAGAGGCTTTTCAGAAAGTTTTTCATATCAGAGATGTGAAAAGGCACTGCTAGATGGGGGTTTCATGACACTTTAAACCCTGTCCAGGAAATCGACTCATAGAGGCAGTTTCACACACACAGAGCTTATTCTGTTCTAAAAACATCTTGCACTGACATCTTAACATACATCAGTGACATTGTTTTGTGTCAAGATGCACACCAATATTGTTTATCTGTAAGGTAAGTTTGTGAAAACCACTAAAATTTCCTAATTAATCCCTAGTCCTGGATAATCTAAACGCTGTCTGGGGAACCAAACCATAATGTTTAATTTGACAAGCTGAAATTAATAATTGTGATATTCTGAATGTTTTGATCCTTTGGCCAGCCACTGCTTACTGAAAAAGAAATGACTTCATTCTTTGAGAGTTTCAGACTCTATATTAATAGATTATTCTGAAGAGGCTGCAAGCAAGTGCCATATATGTGCATGAACTTATCTACACATCAAATTCATTTAAGAAAAGCAAGCAAGTGAGATTATCAGATCATCTATCAGGTGCTAAAACTGACACAAATGTACAAACCACTGCTGCATCTACAGATAACTGGACAACAACTGCACTGTGTAATGTATTCATGTTTAATCTTTTAATTATATGCAACTTAAACAAAATATTACAATCTTAATGATTTTAGTTGTAATAACAGTTGTGTGTTACTGTCATGATGATTTTACTGTAAAGAGGCAGATCTGAACAATAATAACAGATTCATGAATTAAGGGGCGGTTTCCCGGACAGGGATTAGACTAGTCCCAGACTAAAACATTTTTAAGAGCTGTCCAAACTGAAAACAACTTGCACCGACATATCCCAAAACACATCAGCGCACTTTGTTTTGCCTAAAAATGCACACAGGTAATGTTTCTAGTTAGGCATGTTTGTTAAAGTTATATTTCCTAATTAAACTAAGGCCTAGTCCTGGATTAAGATAATCCCTGTCCGGGAAACCACCCCCATGAGTCACAATGAAACTAAACATGTTTTTATTTCAGGAATAATAAAACTCTTCTTTGTTTTGTAGCTGGTATATGTGAGTTTCTACAAAGAGAAATCATGAACTTCAGACTCTCATCACTGATCCTGCTGCTACACATTCAAGGTATGAAACGCAGTTTTGTTGTTGTTTATGTATTGAAACGATTTCCCTTCACTTACAGAATTACGTCCAGAAAATAACCCAGCATTTTTTACAGTTTATAACTGTCTGAATCTCTTATCTGTCTATGGTCATTTTTATTAAATTAAATTTACAGTAAGCTAAAAATATACATAATGATACTGTTTCTTTTTCAGGGTTCCTAACATTGAATAACTTTAATGTAACCTGTGATGAACTGAATATTTGTGCTGTAAGGGGGACACGGGTGACACTGAAGTGCGATTACTCAAACATCAACATCAAAACTGTGTTCTGGTTCAGTCATAAACAGAGAACAAACTGGAGAAACAAAGATGAACCTGAAGATTTGACTTTAGATTCAGATTACTCAGGACGAGTGGATCGCAGGATTACTAACCGCTACTCAGATCTCATAATATCAGATCTGATAGAGAGAGACAGTGGAGAATATCAGCTCATGTTCATTATGAAGGATGGAGTTAAACATCTCAGCTCAGTCACAGTCAATCTAACAGTTTCAGGTACATTTACATTCTCATCAATCCAGTTAAACTCTTTTCATTTCTCATCTAATGTAAGATTTTGATTATTTAGGTTTACAGGTGAAGATGAATCCTGAATCTACAGGACAGCAAGTAAAACTGAGCTGTGATTCTTCCTGCCCTTTAACTTCTGAATATGATTACTTCTGGTACAAGAATGGACAACATTTAACAAGAAACCAAAGCATATTTGTGTCATCCAGTGGAAACACCGACAGTTATTTCTGCTCTGAGTCCCATTCGGAGTCTTCTTCATCTATGTGTAAGTTTGACATTTATACAATATGAGGAGCTCAGATGAAAAAGCTGCTAAACGCGGTAAAAATGAGATAATGATATTTACTGAATGCTCTCAGCACGTTTGTGCATAAAAGATTAATTGATTAAAGGGAAGCGCGTGCAGGTTAAGGTGCAAGAGCTTTTTACTCAATAAAATGAGGTTTATTGAATAGCCGATACTGTAGGATATTGACTAAATTTGACTAGATTTCTGTATGTACTTAGTCAGTCCCATTTGTTAAAGACGTTTTTCTCGGGTTTTCAGTTGGAAAAAGAGGACAGACAACCTTAATTCAAATGTCTATATCTTTAAAACCATTCAATGTATGACTTTGAATGTCATTTGAAAGCTTATGATCTCCTCTCTCATGATACCAAAATCTCAATTTTGAAATTTGGGTCACTGTGACTCATTTTGCTGGATCAGGTCACATTTTATGATTAATTGAGATAAATTTCTTACATACTGTTCCTTTAAGGGTTGAAATTGGCTTTGTGAGAGCTGTTGTGTCTTGTGACAAAGTCTCCTGGTTCAATTTTGTCCCATTTCAGAGAAACGTGTGTGCCAAAATTGCAGTAACATATTTTTCTGGCTGGTGTATTTTTCTCAGGGGCATTTTTCTCAGTTTCAGTGTTTGCGTAGTTACTGCACTTAGCTTTTGTAGGGCAATATACTGCTGTGTCATTTTTTGTCAGATCCAATATTAGTGGTGCTTTTAATCACAGTCTCTTTGCAAATCCAGCATTGACTTATGGCTTCTTTACAAATGAATCTGTGGTACACAAAGTAAACAAACCCGCCCCACGCGAGCTGGAACTTCTTTATAAACAAACTTTAACCACGCATTCCTAATGTTATGTTCCAAGCCTCTGATTTAAAGGGGTCATATCATGAAAATGTTAGCATTGCCACTTTGTAGGTTTGAGCAAAAATGTGTCGTTTTGGGTGTGTTTTTTAAAATGCAAATGAGCGGATGAAGAGCAAACACTGATCACAATGATGGTGGTTTGTTGTAATTCAAACTCAATTGTGCTGTCAAGTCCTTCTTTTCTCTCTCTTTCTCTCTGCACTAAATAGCAGTGCAGTGGTTGGATAGTGCAGATAAAGGGGGGCGGTATTATTCTAATAAGATATCCTTATGACATCATAATGAAAGCCAAATCTCAATGACCTATTTTTGCTCAAACCTACAAAGTGGCAATGCTAACATTTTCATGATATGACCCCTTTAAAGTAATTCAGCGTCTGTGTTGTTCACAGACGGCACTTCCAGAACCGAACACTCCGTTGGGTAATGTACTCATAACAGATTCCCGCGTCAAAATAAAAGTCTCTCAGGAAAAATGTATTTAAAAGTCATTTTGGTTACATTTGGCAATCTTTAAAGACATCTTTACTGATTGTTTAGACACTAGATGGCTTGCTTTGCCACTGGCCCACACGTGTGTCACGCTAAGATGTGGGCGGGGCTACAAAAGTGGTCGTTGTATGGAGGAGGTGTTTAAATTCTAATCTGACGTCATATTTCAGCACATTCCTGAATCGACTGTTTTAATGGCTTGGTGCCAAAAACTGTTATATTTCAGTAGCACAGACGTTTTCAGTTTTCAAGCTTGCAGGATTGTCATTTAAGTATGATGACTTCTTATATAACAAATTATCAAGTTAAAATTGAGTATTTGATTCACTGCTCCTTTAATACAGTATGGGGCAGTTTCTCAGATAGGACTTAAGTCTAGTCCCAGACTAACTTAAAGGTATTGCGGAGGATTTTCTTTTTCCGGGTGGAGCATCAAGACTATTGGTCCTCCTAGTTGTCAATCAGGAGTGTTGCGCAATTGCATTTTTTTTAAAGTGGAGAAGGCGGTTCTTTTGTAAAATTCGAGAAAATCCTCCGCTACACCTTTAAATGTTAGTGTTGTCTTGATCAAAAACAGCTTGCTTTGACATCTTAAAATATATCAGTGCGAGTGTTGTCTCAAGATGCACACCCGTAATGTTTATTTATAAATTATGCTTTTTGAATGAATTAACTATAATGCCTAGTCCTGGCCTAAGATAATCCCTGTCCAGGTGACCACTACTATGAGTATATTTGTAATTAATTGTTAATATTTTTCTTTTTTAAGAAAAACATTAATTGTGACTCTTTCAGGTGTTTCTAACAGTAGCTGTTGGGGTGTGACTTACACCTCTACAAGAGTTTGTGCTTTAGAGGGATCAACAGTAGATATTAACTCTTCATACTCACATCCCACTGGATATACAGTAAATAAAACATACTGGCATTATAATTATCGTAGGGAACTCAGAGATCTGCGTGAGGATCATCAGTTTGCTTGTCGTGTGGAGTATCTGGGAAACACATTGAGAATCAAAGACGTCAGCACGAGTGACACTGGAGAATATCGATTCAACATCATCACTAACACATCAGATAAAGTTTCTGGTTATCCTGGAGTCTATCTTACTGTTACAGGTAACTGCTCATAATAAACTCTCTGTAAAGCTGATCAGATTTGTGAATATATTTATGCTACAGATTTAGGGTCCTTACAATTTTTTATTTTTTGTTAAACGATGAGTAGATTACATTTTAAATTTAAAAAATGTCAATGCTATCAATCATTTGAGTTAATCATCTGAAACTTCATCTCGTCTGAACGCTGTATGATGTTTATGTTGTGAATATTAAACTTGTTTTTGAGGTTGTTCATGTTGAAAATAATATGATGTGTTTTGGTTACTGCATACAGTATATGATGCTGCTGTATCTCAGTCGCAGAGGTGGACACTACTTGAGTATTTTAAGTACATTTTCCAAGTATCTGTGTTTTTTTTCAGAGTGTTTGTCTTGGGAAAAAAATACTTTTCTAAAAAAATATTCACTACATTCTAAATCATGAAATGTACTGGAGTAAAAAATATGATATGCTTGGGAATTTATATTTTCCAAAGAAAAACACTGATAAAATATGAATACCCAAACGTTTACTTTTATGTAGAAAGTAAAAATACTTAAGTAGTGTCCACCTCTGCTCAATCGTTTCATTGCTGTGGAATCTTAACTCACTTAACCAGCATTACCAGTTAGACTATGCAGTTTACCAGCTTGCAAGCATGGTTGACCAAATTGTTCTGGTGAATAGTGTAAATATGTTGGTCAAGCAGCCAGGCCAGCAGCAAACCAGCATTTACCAGTCTAATCCAGTATTAAGACTATGAGCCAGATTTACTAACAGTTTGAACTATCATTTTGGCGTTAAATTACGACTGTTGGGATTTACTAAAGATGTGCAATGAATTATTGGAGCTGTAAAGGTGTGGTCTGGTTATTTTTGCATTTCTAGAAGTTTTGCTTTCAGATGCAAAACGGTTATTTAAATGATTCCTGCAACGCGATTTACTAATATTTGCGCATGTGTTATGACTGGAATTTGCACCATTATTAAATGCTGGAAAAATACATGTCTTAAATTATTTTGCGCTTGAAATGTCTGCAATTATTGCATAAAAAAGGCATCACAGAGATCAGCGAGCGCGTGGTACAAGGCAGATTATTTTTGACATCCCCACTGAAAAATCCAGCTAAAACCAGCATAAGCTGGTGAGCTGGTTTTAGCTGGTCCCCAGCTTGGTTTTAGCTGGTTTTGCTGCTGTAGCAAGCTGGTTTAGCTGTGTTTTGGTCACATTTTATGCTGGTCTAGCTGGACTTAGCTGGTCTTGCTGGAATACCAGCTGGCCCACCAGCATGACCAGCTTTGTCAGGCTGGGAGGACCAGCTTATGCTGGTTTTAGCTGGTGTTAAAGCTCACGTAACACACGCTGTTTCTGCATTGCTGATGTTAATTTTGAGTACCTATAGAGTAGTATGACATCCTTTATATCTCCGATGACTCTTTAGTTTAATCAGATTTATAAAAGAAAGATTAGCTTTACCGAATCTTTCTGATAACATACGGAAAAATGAAGAAGGAGGAGTTACTACCGTGGGTGGAGCGAGTACGAGTCATGCAACACTTATGATTCGCTACATGTTCGTGTCATTTATATAATATGCACGCGCATATTTACAACATAAGACAGAAGTCTTACTTACCGTATGCAACTCGTGACCCGGTTCGAAAAATCCAGGGCATCAAACACACACGCAAAACTCCGCTGCTACCCGCATAATAAACTATATCCATTGTTTTCATAAGGCTGGATGTCTTCTCCTTACATCCAAAAACACACTTCTTCTTTCATGACATTGTTGAGTTTTGAAATTAAACAAAGCTGTCTCGCGTGATAAGATGTTTGCAAGTGCTAGCGTCTCCCGTTGATTGACGGCGGGGGGGGTGGAGGGGGGGGGGTGGGAAGGGGGGGGTTCCGGGGGAAGTGCCCATATAAAGAAGTGATACGTATAGAAAACCCCTGAAACGGACCTGTAATCGAAAAAAACTTTCCGAAACTTGTACGAACCCTGGCGAAGTGCATTCGGCACAGAAATACTCTGTAACATGTCCAACTGCTTTTTCGACACTTTGCCTACGTTTAGCATGAGGAAACAACTCTATAACTGTGTTAATAAGTCAGAATGCTGAAATACCATTGAACCACCCCTAGAGAAGTCACAAGAGAAGTAGGTCACACAATACCAGACGTTTTAAACTTTTTTGTTCTACAATTATTTTCGGTGTTAACTTTGTACTTAGCTGTAATTTCACTTTTTACGCAGTGATGTCCGTGGCGCTGAACTCAAGCGCATCAGTAGACGCTATTCGTGACCCTCAACTAATTTTGCGCTGTTCTTAGTAGATAAATATATGATCACTCCCATCTGCGCTTTTTTGGATTTGCGCTCTCACGCTAATTTGCCCTTTTTAGTAAATCTGGCCCTAAGGCTGGTATAAACTGGTTGTGTCAAATGGTCTCTTCCTGTCTAAGTGGGGGATCTGTGACAAACTTGCAGCTTTATGTTGATGTGGACACTCATTATAGAGGTCTTCAGTATTAAGACAAATATTGTAATGAACTATAAGGTTTTCTTTGTGTCGGCTGAGAAGTGTGTTGCTGACATTGATCTAGACCTGCGAGTTTGACAGTCTCTGTCTCCTCCCTCAGACTAAATGAGGATGATTGGTGTCACCTGGAGGAGAGGAGATTTAAGAGACCTGTTGCAAGGTAAGCGCGTGGGAGAGGACTAAATGTGAATGGCCGTTTTGCGCTCAGAAGAAGTGGGGACGCTTTGGGTTGCTCGAGACCAATAGGGTCTGTCCGGCAACGAAGATAGTTAGCGAGGGTGCTTTTTGTGTGTAGTTAGATATGCTGGGGGGGATTTAGGAGTGCTGGCCACTTATTCATGTGCATGAGAGCTCAGACGCGCATGGACATTATTATTCGATAACGCGCAGAGCAAAAGACATTCGGTACTGCCCTGTTATGGGGTTATTATAACCGCATTGATCAGCGAACTCCCACCTGAAGCGTGAACATTTATTCTGTGAACTTGAGAACTGACGACTAACTGTTCCTGAATATCGGAGCCTCTCGGATTATTCCCAATCCTTACCAGGAAGAGTCCATCTGTCCGGTTGAGGACCGGCTTGACTGTGCTTCCCTGAGACCCCGGGGCGGGGTCTTGTTGCCTGGAGACAGGGAAGTGTCTTTTAAACATTTGTTTCAATTGTTGTATGAATGCATGTGAGTGTACATTGTTATGTGTCATTTTAAAAGTTATATGTAAAGTGAGTAGCATTAATGTATGTGCGATCTTGGGGGAAATGCCCGATCTATCACTGTAAAAATTGTGTGTGTCACAATTTTAGTATTGCGGTGGAGTTTTGCAGTGCGAGGTCTTGAGTAACCACTAGAGTGCAGTGTTGGGTGGTGAAGTGTTTTATTAGGTGTCATTTAACCCAGGAAAGCCATATAAATGTGATCTTTAACTTAATGCATATATTTAAATAAGAGTCTTCTATTTATCTCTTTTGGAATTGTTAATAAAGTGATTTATATATATTTTGCAAAAGTTCTGTTGTGTGCAGTGTGTACCTTCTTGTTCTCCATTACTTCTAGTGAACCTCTGTAATATTTAAAATAGAAGGTTCATTACACTGGTGGCAGCGGTGGGATTAAGTTAGAAAAATGGAGAACGAGGGTATGCCTGCTTCACAATCAGGGGCACATTCATCAGTCCCAAATAGTGATTTGGTAAATGCTCCTTCGAATAGGCTTCAAGTGGCTCGGCCTCTGTTTATGCCTGAAACATTTACTGGGGTGGGACGTGAATGGTCTGATTGGTCCGAACAATTTGAGATGGCAGCACAGGTGAATGGGTGGGACAATGAGCTCAAGTTAAAGTTTATGTCCTTACTATTGTCAGGTCGCGCTAGAGATATTTATGGTGGACTTCCTTGTGAAGCCAAAAATAATTATATGCTTTTGAAAGATGCGATGGGCAAGTGTTTAGAGCCCTGTGAGAGTGCAGATTGGAGTCGTGTGAGTTTTTCCTCCCGAGTTAGGCTCCCTAATGAGACAGCCCGAGAATTTGGAAATGCCTTAAGGCGGTTGATCTATAAAGCATATCCCTCTGCTGATGTTGCGACACAAGATTTATTGGCTCGTGATCATTTTGTTGCACATGTAGGTAATGGTGATATGCGTATACATCTTCGTAGTGCAAAACCTGCCACTTTGGAAAGTGCAATTAATTTGGCATCTGAATTGGAGCTTATCCGTAATTTAGAGCATACACAATGTTTAGACACCAAAGTGCGCGGTTTAAGTACTCAAAATCCACCATCTGATAATAAAGTTGAAGTTCTATTGAGCATGGTGGAGGAGTTGCGCCAGGAGGTTAAGGCTTTACAAGTTAGTGTAAAGGAGATGCAGACAACGCAGATAAAGAATAGGTCGCCCCCCGCACCAATTGCTCCCAAATTAAGTTTATCAGAACTACCAGTCCGTGCTCGGACTGACGCATGTTGGGAGTGTGGATGCACTAGGCACCTGCGCAGGAATTGTCCATATTTGCAGGGAAAATAGAGGGGGCAGGCACAGTGGGCCAAATGCCTGCCCCCATGTTGACGACTGGGAAATTGGCCTCGGTTTCTGCAAAAGGTGCTGGAGTGTTTGTGACAGGTAAAGTGGGGGGATGTGAAACACGATTATTAATTGACACTGGAGCACAGGTATCTATTGTGCCCAAGCAGTTTTGGTTAAACGTAACTAAGGGGGGGTCCAGCTTAGATGGGTACCAAGGCAAAGTAGCTGTCGCCAATGGTGGGGAAATGTCCATTCTGGGCCGTTGGCAGACTGTATGTCAGTTTGAGTCTTTGGCTGTGATAGTGGAGTTTTTGGTGGCTGACGTTACCCCACAAGAATTATTGCTGGGAACAGATTTTTTATCAAAATTTGGGGCTGTTATTGACTTGGGTGACAATTGTTGCCAGTTAATGGGTAAAAAGCTGCCCCTGTTCAGTGAAGATGCTAGTGTCCAGCCTAAAGTTGTAAGGGTACAGAAGGATATTATGCTTCCCCCCCGTACTGAATCCATTTTACCTGGTAAAGTGGATGGGCTCTTCCCACAACATTATGAAGGCATGTTAGAGCCTATGTCCATTATGCTCCCAAATTGTGAGGTGTTGGTAGCTCGAGTGGTGTGTAAGGTGGAGGAGGGAGTAGTACCTGTGCGAGTGATTAATGTGTCAGAGGATAATTGTTTGCTGAAGCAAAATATGAAGATTGGAACTTTTTACCCTGATGTAGAGGTGAGCGATAGCGCACCGATCACAGGTAGTAATGACACGGCTCCTCCTTTTCCTTTGACTGTAGACTGTTTGGTGTCACAGTTTGGGTTAAAGGACAGAGGGTTTGATTCCATCCAAATGCAGGCAGTTGAGGAGTTGCTATCTCGTAATGCATCTGTGTTTAGTAAAGGTGATACTGATTTGGGGAGAACTCATCTTGCTTTGCATAAAATAGACACAGGGTCTGCCCAACCCATCAAATTGCCTCCTCGTCGTGTCCCATTGCACCTCCAGCAGGAGGTTGCTGAGCATATAAAACAGATGCAAGATAACAACATTATACGCCCCTCATGCAGTCCGTGGGCGGCACCGGTGGTTTTAGTCAGAAAGAAAGATGGTAGTCTTCGGTTTTGCGTAGATTATCGAAAGCTTAATGAGGTTACCAGGAAGGACGCTTATCCACTTCCTAGGATTGATGATGCACTTGATAGCTTAACTAATGCTTGTTGGTTTTCTACCTTGGACTTGGCGAGTGGCTATTGGCAGGTGGAAGTTGATCCTCAGGATAGACCAAAAACTGCCTTTATTACTCGTCAGGGTTTATTTGAATTTAATGTCTTAAGCTTTGGGCTATGTAACTCGCCAAGTACCTTTCAACGCTTAATGGATGTTGTGTTGGCTGATTTGCAATGGACCACTTGTTTAGTGTATCTGGATGATATAATTGTGTTTGGACGGACATTTCAAGAACATCTGCAGAGACTGGACGAGGTCCTTTGCAAATTGCGTTATGCTAACCTTAAAGTTAAGCCTTCTAAATGTACTTTGTTTGCCTCCCAAGTGCAATATCTGGGCCATGTGATCTCCACTGAGGGAGTGACAGCTGATCCGTCTAAAGTAGAGGCCATACGTACCTGGCCTGTCCCTAAAACTCAGACAGAAGTCAGAAGTTTTTTAGGTCTGGCGTCCTATTATAGGAGATTTATTCAAGGGTTTGCTGAGATAGCCCGCCCCTTACATCGTCTGACGGAAAAAGGAAGGAGATTTTGTTGGGGGGAAGAGTGTCAGGAGGCCTTTCAACAGTTAAAAACTAGGCTTATTGTTGCCCCGGTTTTGGCCTACCCAGATCCTAAAAAGCCTTTTATTCTAGACACTGATGCTAGCGATGTAGGAATAGGGGCGGTATTATCCCAAGAGTGTGATGGTTTGGAGCGTGTAGTAGCATATGCCAGCAGAGCATTGACCAAACAGGAGAGGAAATATGCCACCACCAAGAAAGAGCTTCTGAGTATGGTAACCTTTACTAAGCATTTTAAGCATTACTTGCTGGGGAGGGAGTTTTTGCTGCGGACAGATCATAATTCATTGCGTTGGCTACATAATTTTGGTGGGCTGGAAGGACAGTTAGCTCGGTGGGTAGAGCAGCTGGCAAATTTTCAATATAAAATTATTCACAGACCAGGAAAACAGCATGCTAATGCTGATGCTCTTTCGAGGCTCCCAGGAGCTCTGCGTAAAGATGTTGAGGAGGATGGTGATGAGGTTCCAAAGCGGTGTAGCCATGTAACAACTGTTCGAGCAGTAAGTGAGGCTGAGAGACCAGGGAATCCCCTAGAAGGCAGGGCAGATATTGAGGATGAGCTAGTGAAGGCTCAGCAGGGGGATCCAGTTATTCAGGAGCTCATCCAGTTGAAGAGTAGTGAGGTAGGTGGGATAAGCCACACTGATTTGAATCCTGCTCTTGTCAAATATTTGCCAGTGTGGGACCAGTTGCAGGTTCAGAATCAACGTTTGGTGAGGGTACCTCCAGTTAATACTGATGCTGCTGCTGCAATACAGGTGGTTCTACCTAGAAGCTTGATTCCTGAGGTGCTGTCCATGTTGCATAATACACAAACGGGGGGGCATTTGGGTATCCAGAAATTACAAGCTAAGGTGAAGGATCGCTTTTACTGGCCTGGATGGTTTGGGGATGTAAAACAATGGTGTAGAGAATGTCATGATTGTGCATCACGTAAGAGTGGGGGAAAAGCTCCATGTGCCCCACTTCAGATGTCTATTGTGTCTCGCCCATACGAGCGTGTGGCTGTAGACATAATGGGGCCTCTGCCAGAGACGTTAGGCAAAAATCGGTATATTCTGGTTATTGGGGACTATTTTTCAAAATGGACTGAAGCATTTCCTCTTCCTAATCAGGAGGCTCAGTCGGTGGCTAGAGTGTTGGTGGAGGAGTGGGTGTGCCGGTATGGAGTACCTCGGAGCTTGCATTCTGACCAAGGAAGGAATTTTGAGTCCCTTTTGTTTAAGGAACTATGTAGGTTGTTGCAAATAAATAAGTCTCGTACATCGCCTTATCATCCCCAGTCCGATGGGTTGATAGAAAGGTTTAATCGTACATTATTATCAATGCTTTCATTGTTTGTCGATAACAATCAGACAAATTGGGATAAGTTGCTGCCATATGTGATGATGGCTTACCGCAGCAGTCTGCATGCAAGCACTGGGTTTACACCGTATAAGGTATTATTTGGGCAGGAAATGGTTCTCCCTGTGGACATTATGCTGGGGATAGATAATGGGCAAAAGTTTCAGTCAGTAAATGATTATGTGGCTGGATTAGCGGAAAGTCTATCCACAGTGGTAGAAGCAGTGAAAAGGCATCAAAATCAAGCTTCTAATCAACAGAAGACATGTGCTGATTTCCGAGCAAATTTCCATTACTATGTAGTTGGAGAATTAGTTTGGATTCACAATAAGGCTCGGAAACGGGGTGTGTGCCCCAAGTTGCAGAGGCGCTTTAAAGGGCCCTTTAAAATCCTAGAAAGGGTGTCAGATGTGCTATATAAAGTGCAGCCATCAGAGGGGGGCCCTGAGAATGTTGTGCATTTTAACCGAATGAAACCTTATGTGGCTTGTTCTGTTTCAGAGCCGGTGGGAGACATTGGAAGTCCTATCCTCCAAGACCAGGTTTTGCCTCAGCCCCGTATAAACAAGGCATACAAGTTTGGATGGGGAGGTCATCAGCCTGCTGAGTCGGAGGATGCCCAGATGCGGGAGAGAGCTGCTGGTTCTGTTATGGAAGAAAGGAATCAGACACCAGAGCCTGTTATGCTGGATGGTGGGGATGAAGGATCCTTCAGGGAAAATTCATCTTTGGTTGTGGTGGACACTAGATCGAGTCCTACGCAGCAGGTGGCCATGGGCCAGGATGTGGCAGTTAAAGAGTCTGCTTCAGGGAACTCTTCACAAGTGAGCCGGCCTGCACGTGCTCGGAGACCACCAGTTTGGTCTGAGGACTATAACTTGATGTGACTCGAGGACGAGTCCTTTTTGTCCGACGGAGGGAATAGTGTAATGAACTATAAGGTTTTCTTTGTGTCGGCTGAGAAGTGTGTTGCTGACATTGATCTAGACCTGCGAGTTTGACAGTCTCTGTCTCCTCCCTCAGACTAAATGAGGATGATTGGTGTCACCTGGAGGAGAGGAGATTTAAGAGACCTGTTGCAAGGTAAGCGCGTGGGAGAGGACTAAATGTGAATGGCCGTTTTGCGCTCAGAAGAAGTGGGGACGCTTTGGGTTGCTCGAGACCAATAGGGTCTGTCCGGCAACGAAGATAGTTAGCGAGGGTGCTTTTTGTGTGTAGTTAGATATGCTGGGGGGGATTTAGGAGTGCTGGCCACTTATTCATGTGCATGAGAGCTCAGACGCGCATGGACATTATTATTCGATAACGCGCAGAGCAAAAGACATTCGGTACTGCCCTGTTATGGGGTTATTATAACCGCATTGATCAGCGAACTCCCACCTGAAGCGTGAACATTTATTCTGTGAACTTGAGAACTGACGACTAACTGTTCCTGAATAACGGAGCCTCTCGGATTATTCCCAATCCTTACCAGGAAGAGTCCATCTGTCCGGTTGAGGACCGGCTTGACTGTGCTTCCCTGAGACCCCGGGGCGGGGTCTTGTTGCCTGGAGACAGGGAAGTGTCTTTTAAACATTTGTTTCAATTGTTGTATGAATGCATGTGAGTGTACATTGTTATGTGTCATTTTAAAAGTTATATGTAAAGTGAGTAGCATTAATGTATGTGCGATCTTGGGGGAAATGCCCGATCTATCACTGTAAAAATTGTGTGTGTCACAATTTTAGTATTGCGGTGGAGTTTTGCAGTGCGAGGTCTTGAGTAACCACTAGAGTGCAGTGTTGGGTGGTGAAGTGTTTTATTAGGTGTCATTTAACCCAGGAAAGCCATATAAATGTGATCTTTAACTTAATGCATATATTTAAATAAGAGTCTTCTATTTATCTCTTTTGGAATTGTTAATAAAGTGATCTATATATATTTTGCAAAAGTTCTGTTGTGTGCAGTGTGTACCTTCTTGTTCTCCATTACTTCTAGTGAACCTCTGTAATATTTAAAATAGAAGGTTCATTACAATATTTATGTTGTACTCGTGCATTTGACAGATGCTTTTATTTAAAGCAATTTAAGCTATGTTCATGTTACACTTTTAAGAAGGAAGCGGAGTCCATTCCAATGCAACACATTTATTTCTGTAGAAATACAGGAAAAATAACACAGATTAATAAGGAGCACTCTCTGTTCTCTGTTGCACGTGTAGTGAAGCTCATGTACTGACACTAACACTCTGCTTCTATGAGCTTCATCGACTGATTCAGTTGTGTGTATGTGAGAGCGCCCCCTGCTGACGAACATGAGTTCAGCAAACGCAATTACAATGCCTAATTTAAACCCTCAGGGCTACACTCACATTATATATTTTATCTGTATGTGTTTGTGACTGCATGACCTTGCCATTGTTCACATCATACTGAATTGAGCTGAATCAAACATTTCAAGCCTAACTTTGAAAAGTAGTTGATGTGAACTCTGTTTTATGAAATCTCAGATACACGAGTGATAAGCATTCCAGACCCTGTTATAGATGGAGAAAAAGTGATATTAAGCTGTTCAACTGAATGCACTCTGGATAACAAACATACTTACATCTGGTATAAGAATGGACAACAGGTAACAGATGAATTGACATTATTAAACAAGCTGTACCTGGACTCAATCAACAGTGAGGAACTACAAGAGTATTCCTGTACTGTAAGAGGTAACACAACATCTCATCATACATCTGATCAAATTATATAAGAGAGAGTTTCAATCCTTGATGCTGATTGGCAGGGACGTGCACAGACATTTTTAGGGGCAGGGGCTCAAGTTAAATAAAGGGCACTTCTCATCATTATGTATATTTTTTTCTTTTTTTTTTTAAACAAAAAGTATATATATTAACGCAATTCTGACTTCCTTTTTAAAAAAATATTTTAAAAGTTCAAAAAAGTTCAAACTCACGCAATTGTTTAATTTTCAAAAGATGTCTACAAAATAATCAGTTGTTCACACAGACACAATGGTCTCCTTAGTAGTCTAGGTTTATAGAGCAGCAAAGGAAGCCATTACACAATGTGCATGTTTTGAAAACATTAAATTACACATTAATTACAAATTTGTTAAAATGCTAAAAACAAAGTTGTGACTGCTGAGTTAGCCCTACATGCCAATAAATGCTATATCATATGCTAGCATTTAGCTAATTAGTTGTTAGTTGTTACTCAAAATGTATTTTTGTCTGATAAGGGCTCAAAATATAAGGTCTGTTTACTAATGTGAGCTTCTGGCATGAGCCTCAGAGCAGAGCAATCAGAGCAGAGCTCAACATTATTATTCATGACCCTTTCAAATAGAGCAAAAATAGACCATTTAATTAAAATGACAAATTCTAGGGTTGTAAATAGACATGTAAAAACGTTTCTGGATCATTTTTGCACTTAATAAAGCAACATACCTTCTATGTAATTGTCAAAGAACAATTTAACATATTATGACAACACATCCTATTGCACCTTTAATCTTAGGTTTCAAATTTAGGGTTACACATGTCAGAAACAACAAATATAGATTAGGCCTATTTTATTTGTATTGTATATTTTACTTTTTTGTGATGTCAGTGAAAATTCAGACTGGGCAAGTAAAATACTGAACCATCAGATTTCTTCCCAATCTACTACATCACTCCAGTATACTACATTTTACTTATTTAACAGCCATTACAAAAAAACGCAAACAAAAAAGCTTACTACTGCAGTTAGCAATTATTTTATTGTTTGTGCTTTATTATTTTATGAGCAGTCTGTTTAAACTACATACACTACACTGTTACAAGTTTGCAACTCTTCAGGTTAATATGGGATTGCCATGGAAAACAATGTCCCTGAATCGGTATGTGTAAAAACGTGTCCCATATTGCATAAAACTGTTAATATAAGAATGCTTTCCTCACACACTTACCGGTAGCTGCCTGCATAATCATGCACATGATCGCGTCTCGTTCGGGCTCACGGGCTGAGCTTTGGCGCTTAAAGCGCGCGAATGATGCAGCACGAGTGTAGACAAACCAATCAAAAGCGAAGTAAGTTAGAGAGGCGGGACTAAGGAAAGGTAAAGCCAATCATATTAGCGATTTGAATTTTGGAGGCGGGACTCATCTGTTAACCGTTTGTGTGACACAAATAGCGCTATTTTTCTTTATATAAGAGTTTAAATCTCATTTAAATGATTTCTGAATAAATTCATGTTAAATTAAATAAGCAACAAGTAAAAAACACAAGAAACAGACAGACATAAGTTGTTATATGAATAAAGATCATATTATTATTTTTTTTTAAAAGCACCCCAGAAAAAAGGGCACTTTCTCTCCAGGAATAAAAAGGGCAGGTGCTCAAGCCCCCTTTGATGTCTATGTGTGCACGTGCCTGCTGATTGGTTTACGCAGCTATGACATCATCACTGAGATACTTTTAGTCTCACTGTGCTGCACTCATAGCTGAATGAAGACTCATAATGAAAGAAATATTTGTGTCATTATTGTTTTCATTTTTTACAAACTGTTTCACAACTGCTTCAGTTGTAATGATATTCATAATGTAGCACAGCCTCTCATACCTGCATTCAGGTGATCTATCTGATAGATTTACTGTATTGATTTTAACATCATGAGTCTTTGTTATTTAAGATGAAGAGTAAAGTTACAGTATATTCTGAATTTTTTGGGGTTTGTCCTTCTTCAGATTCAATGGACAAAACCACTGAAAAAACTGACAGAAACAATGAAGACATGGGCAAAGCCACTAAAGCAGTAGTGTACAGTTCAGTGTTTGTCACTCTGTTGGTGTTTCTGCCTCAGTTTCTCATTATAGGAGCTGTATGGATCTGGTAAGTAAAACATCAAGTAAAACTCAAAACAGCATAATATACAGTGAATATTCTGATATGAATTCAGATTGTAAGAGTGTGAATTTTGTCCCTACAGGTTTTTCATCTGCATGAATAAATTGAACTCATCTAAAAACAAAACTGATGACAAACAAATAGAGGTGAGAAAATCTGTATATCTGTATGTTAAATAAACTAATGCTCAGATTTTATAACATTATCTCTTTCTGTGTGTTTGTCATTGTTAGATGTTGCAGGTCTGTGAGTAGATCAGCTGTCTGTCCATCAGAACTACTGGAGTGATGTCACAACTCTCTTTATGACATCATCACCTAGCAACAGTCAAAACTTCACATTATGTACTCTGGTGACAAAGATTTATTTCACATTTGAATCTTAAAAATTATTTTAAAATGTCCCTTTTTAATGACAAGCTCAGTGTAAATAATATAATGCTCAAATACATGATTTTTTTGTTATGTTAGGATTTTTTACAGGGCTGTGCCTTAAACTTGCAGTTATGAAAGCATTTGTTCAGTTTACATTTTACATTTGATCATTTTATTATCATGGGAGAATTAAAGGCACTTATTAAAATTTTTAAGCTTATAAAGATGTTTATCTGTGTGTGTGTTGTTGCTATTTTCAGGCTGGGTTTTGTATAAATAATTTACATGACATTTCGGTATTTAGTGAACCTTAATTTTGTTCTGAATATTTTTTTTTGTCTATGTAATAGTGTGTATTTTTCATCCAAGTCTCCCTCAAAAGGAAATGGGGAGTTCTTGGTTAAATAAAGATTTATTAAAATAAAAAGTTGATTGGTCAGTAACACTTTTAAAGGGACAGTTCACCCAACTCTGTCATCATTTCCTCAGTTGACACTGACAGTATTCAATGACTTCCATATTTGTTGTTTCTACAATGTGAAATATCTTCATTTTGTGTTTAACAGAATAAATGCAGGAAATTAATGTAAGTAGTCTAGTGATTGTCTTAATTTCCCTTTCATAACATATACAAGTAAAACATAGTAAAAAAGATGGACATCCGTGACGTCACCCATAAGAGCATTTTTAAAGCCAAAAGTAGGCAGCGCCTGCCGTCGCCATCTTGACAGCGCGTAACCGCACATCACTTGCAGCGAAAATGGGTAAAGAGGCAGGACATGGGTGAAGCTGAGGTGGCTGGTTGCTGAAACCACACCTGCCAAGCTCGACTCTAGTGACAGCAGTGGCTGTTCAACTGTCACTCAAGTGGCCACGCCCTTAATTATGCAGAACTTTAAGGTTTAATATCATTTAAACAGATGAGTCACAAAAAACTCACCCCCTCACAGTTGTCATGAAATTAAATACATACCAAAAACAATTTTTGTATCAGGCTGTAAACATTATTTTATGTAAATTAAGTTAAAAACTATTTTAAACAATTGAGTAATATATTTGAAAGCATAACAAAAATAATCTCAGATTTTGATGGCACTGTGAGCAGCAGTATTTAGCAGCATCAGATCACAGCGTACAACATCAAGACGATTTCTCCAGATCTTCAGACACAACACTTCCATATCCATTCATCTTTTTAAGACTGAGTTGGTCAGCGATAGCCAGGGGCTCTTTTTCAATTTCACGCCTATTTTTTAAGGCAAACATCCGACTGATCTCCACAAAAGTTTTGTTCTTTGTCTCAGGGACAACACAGTAGACATAGAGCGCCACGCCAACACAAACACCACAAAAACACCAGATAACAGAAAGCACCAGCAGACATCTGGAAAAACATTGAACAATATATCAGAAAAATATGAAAGTGAGTGAATAGATCAATTAAATCATCTCATTGTATCTCATATATGTAAATATATCATATATGTTCATGTTCCCTGAGGAAGTCTTACCTGTAGGAATGGAAATACAAAGCCCACAGTGAAGTTTGATATCCAGTTAAGAAATCCTCCTACAATGTAGGCAGCAGGTCGATGAGACTGTTTAAAGAGCTCTCCTGTCAACAATAATGAGACACCGGCTGCACACAAGATGCATTTGGGTTTTAATTGTATTGAAAGTGAGTTATAAAAGACTTTATTATTATTATGTGTTACGCTCCACATTCATTGCCTCTAGGTGGCACTAGTTGCTCAATTTAATAAATTAGACTTTTAATTAGAGATCATTTGAGGTTTGACAAAGTAATGAAAACACCCAAACTTTGCGATTATCTCTTGTTTATCTTTTCTTTGTTTAAACATGAAGTTATATATATAAAGTTTTATTTAGCCGTTTATCTGTAAAATGTGTTGCTTGTCTGACCATAGAGGAAATTCTGTGAGCCCATTTAGTGCAATATCTGTAAACATAACAGCTTCATTAAGAAAGCTCAAACTTGATCTTTTAGATATTTTATGACTACTCTTCAGAGATAAATCAGTAAATGAGCAGGCAAACAATGTGTAATGATGAGACCCAATGTGACGTCCTCACCAGGCCCTATACAGAATCCAGCAATAATCCCAACCACACAGATCACACTGATATAATGCATGAAGGACACATGAGTCTGACAACAGAAAAACACAAACACAAGTCACTATAAATCTCTAGCATACACCTTCACATAATAATCATCTTTGTCTAAATCTGTTTCAAGGAAATTATATTTATGATTACAATTAAAGTAAAGACAACTTAAAAGTAAAGATAAATAGTGTATAACCAACAAAGAGTTCAGAAATCATCAGAATTACCTGTAACTGAAGTGAAAAAGTAATTCCAGCACAGCAAATGCACATAAAACTAAAACCAGCAATCATTAGCGGCCTCCTGCCAACACGCTCAATAGTGAAGCACTGAAGATTCAGAAAAACAATGTTAGACGCTTTCAACTCAATGAGTTTATGTTCATACAATGAAAAAAACAACAAACAAACAAAAATATAAAAACAGTTTTAGACATTTCTCTGGAGTTGTGAAAGCAGTTGGGCACAAAATGCTTATAAAGCAAAATCTGTTGCAATAAAAGTTATAAAGTTATACATTTTTATGACTTGTCATGTAATTATTTTTAATTTATTTGTAAACTTTGGTATTACTCGTCTATATATTATACCTGCATACAATATCAGATTTTACTGTAGAAACACAATCTGAAGAGTATAAATTGAGTTTCTTCATATATTGTCAGCCTATAGTTAAATAAATCATGCCCAAGAGCACCGCTTACTCGTGATTAAATCATGATAATGCACGAGATCTTAAACTGTTTTAACATTCAATGTAATCTTACACCTATGAGTCCAGCGATGACTTCTATAGCTCCTGTGCCTACTGTTGTATACTGGATCTGATGAGCAGGAATGCCGGCATTCTCAAAGATTGAATTGGTGTAGAACCAGATCTAAAAATAGAGAAGTTAACTCAGTCCTGTTTTTATCTACAACAACATTATTGTCTTTTTCACACAACATTCAAACCGCATCAATTCCCGACAGCTGCATTCCCGCATTGACCACAATGATGGTGATAAGTTGCCAGCGCACGGACGAATCCTTGAAGAGCTGTAATACTGAGACCGTCTTCACTGAGGTCAAAGTTCGCTGCTCTTCCTGCATCTCCTCCACCTCAGCCTGGATGTTACACTTAACACGATACCACTTCAATGCTACATCAAGCAGGACAGAAAAGCATCATAACACAAAAGAATCAGATCACGTGATATCATATAATGACAGAGTTGCTCAAAGAGACGGAGCAACACAGAAACAAGACGAAACAAGGCACTAAAACCACAGAAGACACAGACCAGGATGTCACAATCTTTGAATATAAAAGTCTTTACCTGTGATTGTGGCATGAATGTTCTGCTTTTCTATCAAAAGATATCTTGGACTCTCTGGGAACCATGACAAGAAGACGAGCTGTATGAATGTGGGCAATATGACAAGAGAGAGTAACAGAGGCCAGAACTCTTCCTGTGTGGAGACACCAGATCAAAAATACAACAACACTTTAAAATAAAGTTCATATTAGTAAATACATCAACTTAAAATGAACAGCGGTTTTTAACACAAAAATAGTTTTAAATGAGTTCAGTAAAGGATTGAGGACTTTCAATCAAGACTCACCTTGCCTAAGATCTCATGAAGCCCCAGAACCTGAGCAATAAATACACCCAAACAGATGAAAATGCTGGGCATGAGTCCCAGGAATCCACGGAGATTCTTTGGAGCAATTTCTCCAAGAAACATGGGCACCACGCTGAGAGATATCCCTACAACATCACGACAGACAGAAGACACATCAGTAAAGCAGATAAATGCATGAAGAGACATCACAACATAAGATTACTAATAGCATGAGAAATGCAAAGCACATTTTTAGGACATCGCTTTACCTGAATGTATTCCTATAATGAAGCGACCGATAATAATCATTTCTGGTGAGCCACATAACCGACTGAAGCCCATCAACCCTCCACCTACAAACACCAGAACTGTGCTGCGTATCAGCGTCCCTTTCCTACAAATTAGACAAACACACAAAGTTGCTTTGAATAAAAGTGTCTTCCTATTACATGCATGTAAATATATTTGTACACATTTGAGATTGAATAAATGAGTCTTTAATATCTGTGATGAAGAGCATAACCTGTATGCATTTATTTCTAAGATTACACTATTCGTTTTTTTATCTTTTATTACAAAATATTATTAAATAAATCAATTCTGGGATCTGAAGCTTCGTTTTCTACCTTCCAAATGTGGTAACCTGTATTCCTACTGTGAGAGAGCCCAGCAAGCCTCCAACGGCAAATATAGACACAGTGATTGAATAAAAAAAAACGTAAGATGCTCTTCATCCACTCCTGACCCATAACGTCTCACAATGGTTTGGTTATAAAAGTCCTTAATGTACTAATAAAGAACAAGAAGAATGAAAAACCTCATCATTTATACTGAAGAGTTTTTCCTCTGTGAGCAAACAAACACAAAATGTCTTGGCATTGCCAAACAGCAAGTCCCGTTATACAAAACAGTATTAGTTTCACACATATTATTCATATTTAGGTCACTTACTAGCGCAGGAGAATTAACCACAGCCAGATTATAACCATAAAGCAGAGAGCTTCCCAATCACGAGAGCAACGCTACTGCCAACAGGGACAAGGTAAGATGCTGTTAAAAAAGTGACAAATAATAATTCAAGTACTGAAAATAACATTCATTAAAGAGATTGTTTATCTAACAATTAAAAATATATATTTTAATATCACCACACTAATCACCCCTATAGGGCTTTCTTTCTTGTACTAAACCAAATCTTTTTTTTAAATCTTCTTAAACTATGAAAGGACATTTCTGAATGCAAACAAATACCTTTGATGAAAAACATTACATATTCCTTTATATTTATTATATTTAATATAACATAAAACAGTCTATTGCTGTTTAAAAGTCAAACCTCTCAAGAGAAAAGTATACATTAAACCTAAATTAAAGCTACATAACCTTGTACATGTCCTGTTAGGATCTTTCAAAACCTCCTCTGCCATTTGTAGGACTGAATGTAAATAAAACTAAAACAGCAAGCGGGTGTCGTGTATTACATTAAACTTTTAGCTAGAAAAATCTCATTGCTGATTATTTGGGGAAGAAGGTGCGCTGTCTATGGTGGAGCTTTGCCCATTTAACACTGATGAGAGAGAGATCCTGACTTATGAAGAGTACAAAATGTTAAACGCACTGTCACATGCTAACACTCGCATGATTTAACACTTTATTCACATTATATCCACTTGAACGAATGCTTGAGTAACCATTCAAGATATGAGTGTTTGTTTCACGTTTAATTGATATAATATTTGGACAAGAACTCTGATGATTCAAGTAATAAAATGATCAAGATTAAACAAGGAAAAGTGAGTATCATTTATGAAGCGAGAAAAAAGATTTTAATAGTTTATTTTTAAGAGCTGCAAGTACCAAATGACTTTAATGTCCTGATATATAAAACTATGATGTACTTTCTGTTTCACATGACTGTAAGTCACATTCTGTATGTTAACATAATGAAAAAATGATCAATGCTGTATATACTGTATAGAGATGATAGAAATAAAGAACAAATGACTGATTTATATCATTGATTTAAACTCATGTGTGAGAAGATAAATAAACACTAATGTTTCTGATTTCACATTTATTGTTTTATGACTGCAAACTCTTTCAAATCACTAAACCATTAGTTATGTGTATAACAGAACAATAAGTGCTCTTTATTCTGTCATCTTTGCATCATGATCAGGGAAATACTTTTAAATCGGTTTATGTTATGAGTATAAATTAAGGGCAATAAATATTCATATTCATTTTCATTATGGAAATGATTTAAAACGTTCATTTGCTCTGTGACCTTTGACTTTATTAAAATAAAAGTTTTGTGTTCTGTTTGTGGCATCATCGTATTAAACAGCTTCTGGCATCCTTTACTGGTCCTCACATGACTCTGTGCTGATGCTTCACTGTACAAACATCAGGATTTAAAAAAAGGGGTCTTGAATATCACAGATGCATGTTTATACATTAATCATAATCTGCATTTAAGTACACTAAATAAACTGTTAGCATGTCATGTATGATGTGTTTTGTTTTATATTTGAAGAAAATGATTTTAACAGTGAATGACTGGAGTTGAGTTGTGTCCATGTGCTGTTTTTAGGTTAAATAGTTTAGTTAATTTGACTCTCAGTGTTGCATAATGTCTGTAAAATCAGGCAGCTTTTGTACAGAATAAATTACTGTCTCACATGCTGGATTATTCATGCTAACAGAGTTCTTCCTTTAAATTACTTGCTACACATTATGATGCTATTGGAAAATGCTAAATCATAAATTAGGTGAGATTTGTTTGCCCCAAGCCTTTTTTTCAGCCCAACAGATAATATCAGAGTGATATAACACAAGTAAAAATGAAACAGAAATAGATATGCATTGATCAGTACATTAAATCATTAATATATTAAATCTATTGAGGTAAAATCTTGAGCACAGAAATGCGCAAAAATGCCCGTCAACTTGATACTCTCGACAGCGCCGACATAAGTGATGCAGAAGAAATAGTAAAACTTCTTAAACCGTTAAAACCACCACTGTCCTGTCTGATGAAAAGAACGCCACCCTGTCACTCATTGTGCCTTTTACAGTTTTTTTCGATTGCTAAACGACAGTGGGCACAACTGGAGTCACATGTGCAAAACTCTAACTACAGTCTGCACAGCAGCAGTTCATGAACAAACTCTAGTTTGTTTTTCATTGCTTGAACACAGTTTTCAAAACTTTACACACTTATCCCATGACTTTAACCACAACCTGCACAACACTGTGGATTTACAGCACTTTGTTCAAATGCTAACACACTGCTATCAAAACTGTGAACCACACATTCAAAACAGAATTCATTTCAGCCTTGTGCCTTTCAAACACTGCTGATTGCAATTTCATATAAATATAAATTCCAATTTCATATATATATTTCATATATATGAAATATTACCTTTCATGTACTTTTAGTTTCTACCTTTTTTTCTCATTACTGTAATTCCGCAAATTACTCCAGACTACTGAAGCAAACTGCTAATTTTCATTTACCTTAAAGAATTATGATGTTCTAAATAAAATATTAAGTCATGTGATAAATAAAAAAAAATAAATCATTATTTGAAGAAAACATTACTTTCTGTGACGTCACTGAAATTGTTTAAACTCTAAAGATAAAAAGTTTATATTTTGTGTATTGGTGTTTGATGTTAGTGTTTTTCCTCTCAGTGTGTTCTGAATGACAGTGTGTGTTATCTCAGTGAGGGTTGTGTTTAGTGTTTGGCTGCACTGAGCTGTTTTGAGTCATGTGTTAAGAGTTGTGTTCAGGTGATTGTTGGTAGTGCGGACTGTGGTTGGAGTTTTGCACACGTGGCTCCAGTTGGGCTCACTGTCGTTTAGCAATCGAAAAAAAACTGTAAATCAATGATCGAGCAGAGCATGACACTGGACGAGAAAGACTCCACAACTATAGCTAACATGAAAAGAGCTATCCTGCAAAACTTGACAAACAGATACACAGATGTACAGGATTATCTGATGGAGAGTACTGCACTAGACCCCAGATTTCGGTCGCTGCCCCACCTACTCCCTGAACAACGTGAAGAGGTTTTCCACCGGCTGAAAAACAAAGCAAACCAATTACAGCTGGTATGTCAGCATTTACTACTTATGGAAAATCTGTATTTGTGTGTCTGTCACTCCATTTGCATGTTTCTGTAATTTGTGCTGCTGCTGCTGGTGTGTGTGTGTGTGTGTGTGTGCGCGCGTGTGTGCGCGCGTGTGTGTGTGTGTGTGTGTGTGTGTGTGTGTGTGGGCGGGGGCGCGTGTGCGCGTGGGCGTGAGTGTGTGTGTGTGTGTGTGTGTGTGTGTGTGTGTGTGTGTGTGTGTGTGTGTGTGTGTGTGTGTGTGTGTGCACCTGGTAATTATCACGTTGTGGTGACCAATTGTCCCCACAAAGATAGGAATACCAGTATTTTTGTGACCTTGTGGGGACATTTTGATGTCCCCATGAGGAAACAAGCTTATAAATCAAACAGAATGATGTTTTTTGAAAATGTGAAGTAGTAGAAGGGTTTCTGTGATGGTTGGGGTTAGAGAATGGGGTGGGTAAGGGGAATAGAATATACAGTTTGTACGGTATAAAATGCATTACGTCTATGAAATGTCCCCACAAAACATGGAAACCAGAATGTGTGTGTGTGTGTGTGTGTCTCTTAAATCTCTTTTCACACTTTTTATTATTTTTAAGGCTGTCACTGTGGAGCAAACTGAAGAGAGAGAGGGAGGTGCTAGTGATGGAAATCCTACTGATGCAGAAGATCAAAGAAACACCACTGAGCAAGATCAACCACCTAGCAAAAAGACAGCACTGGAAGATCTGCTTGGTGCAACTTTTGCTAAACCAGCAATTGGACAATCAAAAAGTAGCATAGAAGTAGAGGTTGAGATTTACAAAAAGGACACTTCTATTCCCCTCACTAGTTGTCCACTGAAATAGTGGAAAGAAAACGCTCACATGTACCAACATCTTTTCCCTCTGGCCAAAGCTTACCCAACAGTTCCAGCCACTTCTGTTCCAAGCGAACATGTTTTTTCTACAGCAGGGGATATTGTTAATGCTCAAAGATCCCAACTTCTCCCTGAAAATGTAGATATGCTGGTGTTTCTGCAAAAAAAACTGCAAATAACCTAAACAAACCCTGAAACTGTCTATGTTAAACCTACAGTACAACAGAACACCATTTTTTATTTGAATTTTTTTCTGCACTTTTATTAGTATAAGACATACTGTCTTAGGTTTATCTTATTTCTGTGCCTGAAGGGAATTAAAAAATTTAATCTCAGTTCCTTAATTCTAATTTGTTAAATTTCACTTTTTTCAGTGACAGACCTGCAGAAGGTTCAGTTAAGCCTTTGTTACAATTCTTTATTGTTGTATGTGTCACGGGGTGACGATTTTTCAGGGCGGGAACCAAAAGTTGAAGAAGTTTGGTTCCGCCCGGATGTTTCCGCCCCGACCGGAAATACAGAAACACCGGACATCCGGTGACTCCGCGAAGGCTGTAATCAGCCGATTGGGCACAGCTGTGCCTAGTTGAAGAGATCGCCGAGTAATTGGATAACTGGAGTACAAAGAGGAGTATAAAAAGCGCAGTTAGATGTCAGTTGTGTTCGTTGTTAGTGTGTGCTGAGGAACGGAGCTGTGCTCATTGTCAGACGTGGTGGCTGTCTGTATTTCTCTCTCTCTCCCTCTCTCACTGTAGTTGACGGTGGACCTGCTGGAGTAAACGGAAAATCCGATGAGTAGAAAGGAACTTTGGTTTAACCAGTACTTTTGAAGGAGTAAAGCAGGAAGAAAACTGACCTTGTTGTACAACGTAAACAAAGGCTATCCGCTGTGAGTATACTTGTTTGGTGTGGAGTAAACTGCAGAGATTAACCTGTGTGATCGTTGGAGTCCTCGAGGAGGAAACGGGCGGCCCTGCCCCTATAATAGCGTGGTGGGCGAGCCGCTGGAAGTATAGATCCAAAACAGCACAGCAACGAGACTTTATTTCGGGCGTGTTTGCCATCGCCCCTATTTAGCCCAAGCGCAGTGGAGGACACCGGGCGCTTTTCCTTGTGGTGTTGCACTTATAGCGTGGTGAGTGAGACTTTACAAATAATAAGCTTTCACATTGGAGTGGTGCTGTGTATTTGCTGTGGGTTGCTGTGTGTCTTGTAGACGAAGCCCCGTACATCCATCTTCTCTCCTGGGCAGAGGACGGAGGGGCTAACGACCTCAGAAAATTCTGCTACCATACGCTGTGTGCTGTTTCGGAGGACGAAGGGACGCGGACCAAGAGCTGTCCAGGGCTGTGAGTGAAGTATTGGAAGTATTTGTGGTGTACACTTACTTGTGTCTGTCTTTTGTCACAGAGTCAGAGGCGAAAGAGTCCGCCGCCCCCGCGGTCCCTACAAAGGGGCGCCCCTGTCCAGGATTCGATCGGCCTACGGGCAGTGGAGATAGGGCAGCGCTCGACCCGGTGAGGTGGTGTGTGACCTTCGCCCCTCTGCTGACCTACGGAGGAAAAAAAGCCATACTTACCCAGAAAGCTGTATGCAGCAGAGCCGGTGAGAAATACTCGAAGTCTCAGTAACAGTGTCTTTGTGTCCTAGTGGCCACCTGTGGAGAGAGAGAAGAACGAGAGTGAATAAGTGAAGAACAGACTGTGAACGTGATACCTACCCAGAAAGCTGTATGCAGCAGAGCCGGTGAGAAATACTCGAAGTCTCAGTAACAGTGTCTTTGTGTCCTAGCGGCCACCTGTGGAGAGCGAGAAGAACGAGAGTGAAAAATTGAAGAACCGACTGTGAACGTGATACCTACCCAGAGAGCTGTATGCAGCAGAGCCGGTGAGAAATACTCGAAGTCTCAGTAACAGTGTCTTTGTGTCCTAGCGGCCACCTGTGGAGAGAGAGAAGAACGAGAGTGAATAAGTGAAGAACAGACTGTGAACGTGATACCTACCCAGAAAGCTGTATGCAGCAGAGCCGGTGAGAAATACTCGAAGTTCCAGTAACAGTGTCTTTGTGTCCTAGCGGCCACCTGTGGAGAGAGAAAAGAACGAGAGTGAACCACTGAAGAACAGACTGTGAATGTGATACCTACCCAGAAAGCTGTACGCAGCAGAACCGGTGAGACATACTCGAAGTCCAAGTAACCGTACTTTTGTGTCCTAGTGGCCGCCTGAGGAGAGAAAGGAGGACGAGCGTGAACAATCGGAGGACAGACGGTGTAACGCGCTACCTACCCCGAGAGCTGTAAGCGGCAGAACCGGTGAGAAGCATACCAAATCCACACTAACCGTGTTTCTGTGTCGCAGTGAACACCTGCGGGGGACGTGAAGGCACGTGGGGCGAGGACCCCCTGCCGGACCGAGGAAAGGTTCACGGACAGTGGAAAATCTCCTACCAGGCACACCGAAATTGTTCTGCCTCCGGGAAAGAAGAAGGAGGGCGCCACGGTTAACAGGGTCCAGGCCGGAGCCTGACGATTCCCTCTTTCCCCCGGCTTATGGTGATTGACACCCCTGTTGCCTTTGCCCCTGTCTGCCCGTGGCTGCAGTCTCCCTGGAGGGAAGAGAAGAAGCCTATTAGTTTTAAATCCCCCTTTCCCCAATTCCCCAGTTCTTTTAAATATTTAAATTCAATAAAGCTTGTTTTAAATTTTACTCACCTGTTTCCGTGTTTGTCTGGTCATTGGGTTGGCTTTGGGGACCTCCTCGAGGTGGGAGTTGAAAAGGGGCGTGGCTTTAGTCAAACACAGCCAGCCCCTAGTGGTGACAGATTTTGGCGTAGTCGGCAGGGTCCCACCTCGAGTTGAGTAACCAAGGTCACCCAATGACTGACAACGCGGGGCCAGCAGCCCCACCCCGTGCCACATCCGTTATCATGGGCAGCCCATGGGTCCAGAGATATGGAGGAGCAGAGTCGGAGGTACGCCTGACCGAATGGAAGGCCCAACTGGAGTACTTGGCCGACTTGCAGGGCCTTAGCGCCGCCCAGCGGCTCCAATTTGTGTTGAACTCCCTAGAAGGAGAAGCACGGCGAGAGGTACAAGCCGCCCCCGAAGCAATTAGAGCCACCGCCCAGACTGTGTTCCAGTTCCTTGCTGAACAATATGGTGACCATACCCCCGTAGCTGTCCTCCGTTCACAATTTTTTAATTGTAAACAAGGCCCCCGACAACCTATTCGAGCTTTTGCCCTCAGGCTGCGGGAGCAGTTCACTCGCCTACAAGCCCGACGAGACCATGGGCTAGGAGATGGGGAAGCTTTGTTACGCGACCAGTTCCTCCTGGGGATGAAAGAAGGCCCCGTGAGACAAAGTCTGAGGGTCCAGTTCCGGAGGGACCCCGGGCTTACCTTCGAAGATCTAAAGAAGGAGGCGCTAGCCCTGGAGGGTGATGAGGCCGAAGTAACCGAAACCCCTGTATGTGCAGCCGTAAGTGGAAACACAGCAGCGCCACCTGAACACGCAGACTGGAAGCAAGCCCTGAGGGTAGAATTGTTGAAAGATGTCCGAGAGCAGATGTCGGAGCTATCTAAGACCCTCTTGGGAGAATTTCGCCAAAGTAGGGCACGAGAGGAACCGAGGCCGGCACCCCGAGAGCGAGTCTACTCTGAGAGGGGCCGAGAGCCACCGGGACGCCCGAATCGTTCGAACCGGCCCCACTTTGAGTGGGATGACCAAGGGCGGCCAATCTGCAATCGGTGTGGAGAACCAGGGCATTACAGTCGCCAGTGTGGGCCTCACAGGGCATCGGAGGGGGGTTTTTAAGACGACCGGCCACAGTGGGTCGTGTGGCCGGGACCCCTAGAGAAGACCCTGGAAGACGTGGGAATTCTAGAGACCAGATGGTTGGGCACAGCCCAATGGCGGAGGTGAAGGTATGTGGCAAGACAATACAGTGCCTAGTAGATACGGGCTCTCAAGTGACATTGTTTGCGGAAAGTCTCTCGCAGGAAGTATTTGGGAAGCAGAGTGCCCAAGGAGGGGAGGCCCCCTGGCTGACGTTGCGGGGCGCCAACGGCCTAGAGATCCCTTATATTGGCTATCGGCTGACGGACTTAGAAGTTCATGGGGTGTTGGTTCCCCAGAAAGGAGTGATTATCGTGGAGGACAGATGTTTGGGTGTCCATCGAGCCCTATTAGGTATGAACGTTCTCTCCGAATGTTGGGAGGAGTTATTTCGGGCTAAGCCCGGCCCCAGGATCCCCCCCGTCGAGAGGCCCCTATGGGAGCAAGTAGTAGCCGACTGTCGTCGGGTCCAGATGACCCAGGTCCGCAGAGGCCGGGAAGAGGTAGGAAGAGTGATGTGTCGATTTGCTCTGTCAATTCCCCCTAGGAGTGAGGCCATGGTGTGGGTGATAGTAGCCCCCCGAGGAGTTGGCCCCGAAGAATGGGTATTGGTTGAACCTCACGCCGATTGCCCCCAAGTGGAAGTAGCACGAGGCCTAGCGGCGGTCCGCCGGGGGAGGGTCCCTGTGAAGGTCCGAAACGACCACCCCTACCCAGTATACTTACACCGACACCAGCGGCTGGCCCGATTAACGGGGGTTGCGCCCCATCAGGTGAGGGAGGAGAGAGACGTTAGGTTCCGTCAGGTGTGCCCCACTGTCATCGAGGTGGCCCTGACCCAGATGGAAGCCCCTTCAAACAACGGGGGGAGGGACGTGCCGAGGCACTTGGCAGGTGAGTCCCTGCAAGGGGAAGAGTTGGAACAGGCGCAGACACAAAGACTCCAAGCCCTCCTTCGGAAATGGCAACATGTATTCGCAAGACACGAGGAGGATTATGAATGTACTAAGGTGGTGGAACACCATATACCGACTGGAGATGCAGGACCCAGTAGAGAGAGGTACCGGCCGATCCCACCCACCTTGTATACAGAGGTACGCTCACTACTGCAGGGTATGCTGGAGCGAGGCGTCGTCCGGGAAAGCAGTAGCCCCTGGGCAGCCCCTATCGTACTTGTGCAGAAAAAGTCAGGAGCTTGGAGGTTTTGTGTGGACTATCGGAAGCTTAACCTGGTGACCAAGAAAGACGCGTTTCCCTTACCCCGTATTGAAGACTCCCTTGCCGGTCTCACACGGTCTGCTTGGTACTCCACTTTGGATCTGGCCAGTGGATATTGGCAGGTGCCAGTGGCCGAGGCCGATAGGGAGAAGACCGCCTTTACGACCCCGTTCGGACTATTCGAGTGGGAACGGATGCCTTTCGGGCTCTGTAACGCTCCGGCCACGTTCCAACGCCTCATGCAGCGCTGTCTTGGAGGTCAGTTAATGGAGTCAGTTTTGGTATATTTGGATGATGTAATTGTGTATTCCCCAGATTTCGATTCCCACCTCCGACACCTCGAAGAGGTTTTCCTGGCGATGGAGAAATATGGGCTGAAGTTGCAACCCGACAAATGCCATCTGTTGAGGCGGGAAGTCCAGTTCCTGGGCCACGTGGTCAGCGCTGCTGGGGTAGCCGTAGACCCTGGGAAGGTCTCCGCGGTAAGAGACTGGAGTGCACCCAAGACTGTGAGGCAAGTGCGGTCATTTCTAGGGTTTGTGGGGTACTACAGACGGTTCATAAAAGACTTTTCCAAGATTGCCAAGCCCCTTAACCAGCTGCTGGTCGGCACAGGGCGAAACCGGGGACGGGGGTCACCCCCTATTGACTGGGATGAGTTCTGTGAGGGGGCATTTCAGAGATTGAAACAGGAATTGTTACAGGCTCCTATCTTGGCCTATGCAGACTTTACCCAGCCATTTCTCTTGTATACAGACGCTAGCAACCTGGGGCTGGGAGCAGTCTTGGCCCAACGACAAGCGGGTACGGAACGGGTGATCGCCTACGCAAGCCGAAGCCTCCACCCAGCGGAGAGGAACGATGCAAACTATAGCTCATTCAAACTGGAACTGCTGGCCCTAAAGTGGGCCCTGAGTGAGAAGTTTAAGGACTACCTCTGGGGTGCTAAGGTAACGGTGATTACAGACAATAATCCTCTGGTACATTTACAGACAGCGAAGTTGGGGGCTGTGGAGCAGCGCTGGGTGGCACAACTTGCCAATTTCGATTACCAACTGCAGTATCGGCCTGGGCGGGAACACACGAACGCGGATGTCTTGTCCCGATTGCCAGAGGTGGACGGCCCCGGTTGCTGTGATGGCCAAGAAGAGGAAAGCCAGAGGGAAGGCTATCTGATAGGGGTTGTGGAAGCACCAGGAGGCCAGCAGGAGGCGGTACCCGGGAGCTGGGGTTGGGACCCCTGCCGGTGGAAAGAACGGCAGGCCCAGGATCAGGATTTACGCCAGGTGAAGATGTGGGTGGAACAAGGCCGGCGGCCAACGTCGTCCGAGAGGCTGACCCAGACAGAGACGGGAAGAAGACTGCTGGGACAGTGGGACAAGCTGGAGCTACAGGAAGGGGTGCTTTGCCGAAAAGTTAGTGATCCGAAGCTGGACGAGGAGGTGCGCCAGATCGTGGTGCCCGCCGACCAAGCAGCAGCCCTGGTGTCCGCCTACCATGACCAGCTGGGGCACCAGGGTCAAGAACGGACGGTATCGCTGCTGCGCAGGTTCTTCTACTGGCCGGGGCTGGAAGCATCAGTACGTAGCTTGGTCCAAGCTTGCCCCAGGTGTATGTTGTTCAAGTCTCGACGAGAGGCCCGAGCGCCGATGATACCCATATGTGCCAAAGCTCCCCTCCACATCATGGCGATGGATTTCCTAACACTGGGCCGGCCACAGGACCGCTATCCAAACATCTTAGTAATTACCGACCTGTTTACGAAGTACGCATGGGCAGTCCCCACCCTCGATCAGACGGCAAGTACCACCGCAACGGCTCTATGGCGGCACGTCTTCCAAACGTTCGGATGTCCAGAGTTCTTGCATTCAGATCAAGGGGCAAATTTCGAATCAAAGGTGATCCGGGAATTATGCCAGCTGTATGGGTGCACGAAGACCCATACGACGTCATATCACCCTCAAGGAAACGGCTGTTGCGAGAGGTTTAATCAAACCCTGTTGGGGCTCTTAGGGACCCTGGATCAACGGAAGCAGAGTGATTGGGTGAGTGCTCTACCGAACCTCTTACAAGCTTATAATAACAGCATTCATAGTACGACGGGGTATGCCCCCACTTATCTGATGTTCGGTAGACATGTGCGGATGCCGACGGACCTGGTCTTGGGAGCGGCCGCTGGCCAGGAGGAAGGAAGCGTGACGGAATGGGTGGGGCGCCACCACCAACGGCTGCACTTTGCCTACGAGCAGGTATCCCAGAAGATACGGGCCACAGGAGAAAAGAACAAGCGGTTGTACGACCGGACGGCCCGGGACGCCCCCTTGTTACCAGGAGAGAGAGTCTTGGTACGAGACAATCGGCGGCAAGGTAAAGGAAAGTTGAGTGACCGTTGGGAGGCCACCCCGTACGTAATCTGCAGGCAGCAGAGACCGGGACAGCCGGTGTATACCATCTGGCCGGAAGGAAAGGCCGGCCCTGAACGTGTGGTACACCGAAACATGATTCGCCCTTGTCCAAATTATCCCGAGGTCACGGAGGAGGTAGTTGCGGAACCGGCACCAACGGCCCCCTGGATGGAAGGATGGGCTGTGGTACCAGGCTTACCCGTGGTGGCACCACCCCCGGCCGCCCCAGGAGAGCCAGAGCTAGCACCTGAGCCAGTTGAACCCCCGGCCGCCCAGAGGCAGCCAGGACCAGCACCAGAGCCAGCCGAACCCCCGGCCGCCCAAGGACAACCTGAGGTTGTGCCCGAGCCCGCCGAACCTGACTCCCCTGTGAGGCGCTCCCAACGGGAGAATCGCGGCCGGCCCCCTTCCCGCTATGGTGAGTGGACTACTCGAAGGCATTCCAGGGACTAGAATGCATTGGCGGGGGAGGATGTCACGGGGTGACGATTTTTCAGGGCGGGAACCAAAAGTTGAAGAAGTTGGTTCCGCCCGGATGTTTCCGCCCCGACCGGAAATACAGAAACACCGGACATCCGGTGACTCCGCGAAGGCTGTAATCAGCCGATTGGGCACAGCTGTGCCTAGTTGAAGAGATCGCCGAGTAATTGGATAACTGGAGTACAAAGAGGAGTATAAAAAGCGCAGTTAGATGTCAGTTGTGTTCGTTGTTAGTGTGTGCTGAGGAACGGAGCTGTGCTCATTGTCAGACGTGGTGGCTGTCTGTATTTCTCTCTCTCTCCCTCTCTCACTGTAGTTGACGGTGGACCTGCTGGAGTAAACGGAAAATCCGATGAGTAGAAAGGAACTTTGGTTTAACCAGTACTTTTGAAGGAGTAAAGCAGGAAGAAAACTGACCTTGTTGTACAACGTAAACAAAGGCTATCCGCTGTGAGTATACTTGTTTGGTGTGGAGTAAACTGCAGAGATTAACCTGTGTGATCGTTGGAGTCCTCGAGGAGGAAACGGGCGGCCCTGCCCCTATAATAGCGTGGTGGGCGAGCCGCTGGAAGTATAGATCCAAAACAGCACAGCAACGAGACTTTATTTCGGGCGTGTTTGCCATCGCCCCTATTTAGCCCAAGCGCAGTGGAGGACACCGGGCGCTTTTCCTTGTGGTGTTGCACTTATAGCGTGGTGAGTGAGACTTTACAAATAATAAGCTTTCACATTGGAGTGGTGCTGTGTATTTGCTGTGGGTTGCTGTGTGTCTTGTAGACGAAGCCCCGTACATCCATCTTCTCTCCTGGGCAGAGGACGGAGGGGCTAACGACCTCAGAAAATTCTGCTACCATACGCTGTGTGCTGTTTCGGAGGACGAAGGGACGCGGACCAAGAGCTGTCCAGGGCTGTGAGTGAAGTATTGGAAGTATTTGTGGTGTACACTTACCTGTGTCTGTCTTTTGTCGCAGAGCCAGAGGCGAAAGAGTCCGCCGCCCCCGCGGTCCCCACAAAGGGGCGCCCCCGTCCAGGACCCGATCGGCCCACGGGCAGCGGAGACAGGGCAGCGCCCGACCCGGTGAGGCGGTGCGCGACCTTCGCCCCCCCGCCGACCCACGGAGAAGAAAAGGCCGCACCCACCCAGAAAGCTGTATGCAGCAGAGCCGGCGAGAAACACTCGAAGTCTCAGCAACAGCGTCCCCGTGTCCCAGCGGCCACCCGCGGAGAGAGAGAAGAACGAGAGTGAATAATTGAAGAACAGACTGTGAACGTGATACCTACCCAGAAAGCTGTAAACAGCAGAGCCGGTGAGAAATACTCGAAGTCTCAGTAACAGTGTCTTTGTGTCCTAGCGGCCACCTGTGGAGAGCGAGAAGAACGAGAGTGAAAAATTGAAGAACCGACTGTGAACGTGATACCTACCCAGAGAGCTGTAAGCAGCAGAGCCGGTGAGAAATACTCGAAGTCTCAGTAACAGTGTCTTTGTGTCCTAGCGGCCACCTGTGGAGAGAGAGAAGAACGAGAGTGAATAAGTGAAGAACAGACCGTGAACGTGATACCTACCCAGAAAGCTGTATGCAGCAGATCCGGAGAGAAATACTCGAAGTTCCAGTAACAGTGTCTTTGTGTCCTAGCGGCCACCTGTGGAGAGAGAAAAGAACGAGAGTGAACCACTGAAGAACAGACTGTGAATGTGATACCTACCCAGAAAGCTGTACGCAGCAGAACCGGTGAGACATACTCGAAGTCCAAGTAACCGTACTTTTGTGTCCTAGTGGCCGCCTGAGGAGAGAAAGGAGGACGAGCGTGAACAATCGGAGGACAGACGGTGTAACGCGCTACCTACCCCGAGAGCTGTAAGCGGCAGAACCGGTGAGAAGCATACCAAATCCACACTAACCGTGTTTCTGTGTCGCAGTGAACACCTGCGGGGGACGTGAAGGCACGTGGGGCGAGGACCCCCTGCCGGACCGAGGAAAGGTTCACGGACAGTGGAAAATCTCCTACCAGGCACACCGAAATTGTTCTGCCTCCGGGAAAGAAGAAGGAGGGCGCCACGGTTAACAGGGTCCAGGCCGGAGCCTGACGATTCCCTCTTTCCCCCGGCTTATGGTGATTGACACCCCTGTTGCCTTTGCCCCTGTCTGCCCGTGGCTGCAGTCTCCCTGGAGGGAAGAGAAGAAGCCTATTAGTTTTAAATCCCCCTTTCCCCAATTCCCCAGTTCTTTTAAATATTTAAATTCAATAAAGCTTGTTTTAAATTTTACTCACCTGTTTCCGTGTTTGTCTGGTCATTGGGTTGGCTTTGGGGACCTCCTCGAGGTGGGAGTTGAAAAGGGGCGTGGCTTTAGTCAAACACAGCCAGCCCCTAGTGGTGACATATGTACAACAAAAAGTTACTAAAATTGTTAATATTTTTTATGAAAATAAACGTGTAATTTGAATTTCAGTTTAATTGTTTAAATGTGTCCAAAGTATCGAGATATGCATCGTATCGTGAGCCCAGCATCGAGATACGAATCGAACCGCGAGCTGAGTGTATCGTTACACCCTTACTGATCAATAGTATTGTGTCAGTCTGTAAGTCACGGGTTAAAGGTTATTGCTCTTCAGTTGTGATGATATTCATAATGTAGCACAGCCTCTCATACATAGATTTATTGATTTTAACATTATGAGTCTTTGTCATTTAAGATTAAGAGTAAAGTTATGTTCTGAATTTTTTGGGGTTTGTCTTTCTTCAGATTCAATGGACAAAACCAACGAAACAACTATAAGAAACAATGAAGAAATGTAGAGTTCAGTGTTTGTCTCTCTGTTGGTGTTTCTGTCTCAGTTTCTCATTATAGGAGCTGTATGGATCTGGTAAGAAAAAATATCAAGTAAAACTCAAAACTGCATAACATACAGTGAATATTCTGATATGAATTCAGATTGTTAGAGTGTGAATTTTGACCCTACAGGTTTTTCATCCGCATGAATAAATTGAACTCATCTAAAAACAAAACTGATGACACAAACAAATAGAGGTGAGAAAATCTGTATATCTGTATGTTAAATAAACTAATGGTCAGATTTTATAACATGATCTCTTTCTGTGTGTTTGTCATTGTTAGATGTTGCAGGTCTGTGAGTAGATCAGCTGTCTGTCCATCAGAACTACTGGAGTGATGTCACAACTCTCTTTATGACATCATCACCTAGCAACAGTCTCTCAGCAGTGACATCAGGCTGTTATTGAACTCAATGCTGTTTTTAGTTAGTTTAAGATTTTATATGCAGTTAGGAAAGTGTTTGTTTTTAGGGCTATTTTTTAGGTTATTAAGGCTTTTTTGGGTAATCTTCTTTTACTAACAAATAGTTGCTGTGATTTTGTCTCTTCTAGATGTCGACTCTTCGGTGTACTTAGGTTTCAATCAGGACTCAGTAGAAAATCATTTGCTTATTCTGCACTCTGGTCATAAATTAACCCTCAGAATATAACAACAGCTTGATCATTTTATTACCATTAAGGGAAAATTTAAAGCGCTTATTAAAAGTTTTAAGCTATTCTCAAGCTGGATTTTGTATACATTTACATAACATTTTTAGTAGTTACAAACAGTCAGAGGTGGGTAGAGTACCCAAAATCTGTACTCAAGTAAAAGTACAAGTACTTCAACAAAAATGTACTCAAGTAAAAGTAAAAGTATCAATCTAATTATTTACTTGAGTAAGAGTAAAAAAGTATTAGATGAAAAAACTACTCAAGTAGTTAGTTACTCGTTACTTCTGATCTGATAGAGGAGTAGCGCAAAAGCACTGAATTTCAGACTACTTGGAGGGTTTTCACAAACTTCTCCTTAAAAGTCTCATTGTTCTGCTTATAAACAAGTAAAGCAGCCTATCTCAGTCCTGCAATGGGTACATAAATATCACATAACGTGTCATTTGAGAAAAAATCTCAAACACACACACACACAGATGTTTTTCTGACGGTTAACTCTGTATTTATTTTCATGTTCCCAAAACAAACTTGTCAGCATCTGCCTTTAAACATGCAAACAGTAAACAAAAAAGAACGTGTGTGTCATGGAGAAACATTCTGGCTGTTTTATATGACAAAGATGGTCTAATGTATCTAAAGTTAAAAAGATTAAATTTAACAGTTTTTGAGAGACTTTTGATATGATTTTTAAAAGACAGTGTATAAGTGCAAGACGTCGTTACATTATGCTGTTCAGTTTGTTTAGTTTTGTGGGGAAATTCTATGGAAATGTGCAGATGTAAACGTGCTGTTTGTATGGTTTAACTTACACTAGGTTTGGTCATCGCTTGCACAAGAGTGCATATGGCAAAAAAACCTCATATAGTATGTGAAATGACCATTGATAGTGTTCAAATAGACATTACTGTGACTTACCACTTTAGGTTGGATCTTGAATTCCTGTACACTGAGATGTCAGCTCGTTTATTGAACAAAGCATGCATCGCATTATGAAACTATTCTTTTTGATCTCTTGGAGTGAAAACATAGACCGAAATTGAAGCCGCCATGCATGATCTGCCTCCGATATCTCGCACAACGCAGTTAACGCACAGTCGCCCTCATCTGCTTCTCCTATCATCTATGTGCGCGGCGCTAAAGGGTGACGCAGCCTGTCTCGCTAAACTTTCGAACACGCCCTATAAACTTCTCAGATGTATCAGGATTGCGAATGAATCTGAGTAAATCTGTTATTTTTCCTTTAAAAAACTGTAATGTATCAGATATTTGTGGGATTCCAATCAAGAATACGGTGACTTAACTTGGAGTAATTATATGTAAAGATGAAAATACTCGTAGTAATTTAAACTTTGACCCAATAATTAGGAAAACTAATAATAGATTCAACATGTGGTTACAAAGGGATTTATCATTACAGGGAAGAATCCTTTTGTCCAAGGCTGAAGGAATCCCCAGATCAGTTTATGTTTCCTTGTCACTTGATATGCCCTCTAAAATAACTAAAGAATTGGACAAATTACTTTTAGATTTTATTTGATTTTAAGAGGAAAGCACACTACTTGAGGAAAGAAAATTGTGCAATTCTAAAGATAATGGCGGCTTAGAGGTATTGAATTATGATACACTAAATAATGTATTTAAAATTAATTGGATAATACAATACTTAAAAAAGAAAGATAATATGTGGAATGCTTTCCCCAAATTCTTGTTTAAGTTAACACAGTCTCACCCCATGACGACACTTGACCATTCGTCAATATTTTTTGACGAACTGGGGACTTCAATACTATTACGTCCGTTGCATTCTCTTCTCCTATTTTCTTACCATTTTCGCGTCGGTTTAGGGTTAGATTACGCAAAATTAAACAGTGTACGCGAAATTAAACAGTGTACGCGAAATTAAACAGTGTACGCGAAATTAAACAGTTGTCACCTGGCGTTGGGGTTAGAAACAGTTGTCACCTGGCGTTGGGGTTAGAGTTAGGTTTGGGTAGGGATGTCATTATGTAAATCTAACCCTAAACCGACGCGAAAATGGTAAGAAAATAGGAGAAGAGAATGCAACGGACGTAATAGTATTGAAGTCCCCAGTTCGTCAAAAAAAAAACCCTAACTTTAAAAATCTAATGAATACACTGTTTGTTGGAAATAGTAATATCTTAAAAGACAACATTTCAAATAACTCTATTAGGAACCTAATACATGATGTTACATATCCTCCAGCTAGATTTTTTTGGTCATCAATATTTGGTGATTTAAATTGGCGCAAGGCTTGGAGAATGGTTGATAAATTTTTGGTTAATAACAAAGTAAAGGAAGTTTCATTTAAAATAATGCACAGAATTTACCCAGCAAAACATGTATTAGAGAGGTTTAAATTAAATATTGACTATTCATGTGAATTCTGTAATAATGAAAAAGAAACAATTTTTCATTTATTTTATCATTGTATTTATACCAAGATATTTTGGGTTGATATTGAAAATTTTATTACAAGAAAACTTAAAGCAACACTAAAGAACTCTGGCTCTTTGCTCCCCCTACAGGTTAGAAGCGTAATTGTTCATTACCACTGTCGTAAATACTGCAGCATAGCTGGCTCTGATTGGATTGTAGGTCTGCCATAAAGCAAGTTTTTGTAGTTTTCACTCGAACTACAGGACCACTACCAGACGGTTGGAAACTTCTTTAGTGCGGTTTTGGCCGATAGAGGGCTGCAAAGCGAATGTGAAAGTGCCGTTCACCGTTTTGAGTTGATGAACCACTGAAACTTTTTTGGAAACGTTATTTTAAAGTAAAAAAACTCTTTGGTGTTGCTTTAATACAGCTGTTAAATTGGGTGGGCCGGATATAATGATTTATGTTAATGACTGTGAAATAGAAAAGGACAAAGCATATGTTATTCAATTACTAATCTTAATGGGGAAGTTTCATGTACACAAAATGAAATGGTCTGGTGGTAAGCCCAATTTCGTCCATTTTCTCAACGAATTTAAACAATATTGTAATGTTGTAAACAAATGTAAAAATAAAAAAGCTTTAAGGGCTTCTAATATTATCTGCAAATTTGATGTAGACAAGTAATATGCACCACTTATGGGGGGGGGGTTGTTTGTTTGTTTGTTTTCTCTGGCTAACTTTGTTATTGTTTTATTTTGGATTACATTATCATTTACATATGTACATTGACAACATTTATGTACAATACATTGTTATAACTCTCTTGTTGTTATATATGTATGTATATATATATATATATGTATATGTTCATATGCAATAAAAAAAAAAAAAAAAAAAAACGCCCTATAAACTTTTAAAAAAATATATGTTCATTAATTATTACCATTTAACAGTAGCGCAGTAACGCCGCCGAATGTAGCGAAGTAAAAGTACAGTTTTTTCACTAGAAATGTACTTGAGTAAGAGTAAAAGTACATATCCTTAAATTTACTCTAAAAGTACTAGTTACCCAAAAAATGTACTCAAGTACTGTACATGTAACGAAGTAAATGTAATTCGTTACTACCCACCTCTGCAAACAGTATCAAAAGTCTTTTATATTAGTGAATCTTAATTTTGTTCTTTATTTTTTATTGTTTTTAATTGCATCTTTATGTATAATGTATCTTCTCTGCAAGGTCTCATTCAAAAACAGTTGGGAGACTTCAATAAAGATGAAATAAAAGTACATATAAAAGTTGATTTTGATTGGCCATTTACTGTTTTAAAAGGATAGTTTATTTAATCATAAAAGTGATGACATCATTTTGATCATGTTGATCTAAACCTGTATGAGTTTCTTTATTCTGTTGAACACATTAAGTTTTTTAATGATGTAAGCACACAGTTGACAGCAGAGGTGGACAATAACTTCATTAGTAAGAGGATTTTTTTTCTTTTCTGTATCGTGATCGTTTTTTTTTTTTTTTTTGCACGAGACAAACAGTCTATCAGTAATCACGCTAGTAGGGTCATGTGTCATGAAGTTCAGTAATTGGTTAACCAACTGGTGGCATTCACGGCAAAATGAACGTGATCCTGAGAGGGCGCATCCATGGCCGTAGAGTATGTCAGTATGAAGTATGGTCAGGCAAATGATTTTTGTATGTATTTGCTCACCTATTTTAGGCAAAAATTTTCTTGAAACATCACGCTAACCGTGTGCATGCCTGTGTTTAGTTAACTTCTTCATTTAGGTTAGATGTAATCAGTTCACCCAATACAGCCGAGTCAACTGCCTCTAGTGGACAAAAACAACACTGCACCAAATATACAAGAGTCTCTCTGTGGTGTACAGATCAAAATGATTTCCAAAGTGAATTCACTAAATAACACAAAAGAAAGTCATGTTTAATTTAAAGGGGTCACATCAACTTGAAAATTCTGTCTACAGTGGCATTGTTGAACTTTCACAGTTTATTAAAATAATGTTCTCAAAACTGTCACTGGGCCAGTACCCTTTGTAAAGACCCCATTTAGGAACAGATATGAGGTGTCAGTATGTACCTCGAGGTATTAATATGAACTCTATGTGCACAGGTGTTTTTAAAAGGGTACCGCCCCAGTGACAGCTAGAGATCATTTATAACATTTATATTATTACTGGGAAACATGAAGACATGATGCACTGCTGTAAATCTACCACATAAAGAATTCAAGTTTATTCCAGGAGAGGGTGACACACAACAGAGTCTAATGTACTACAACATACACAAAACAATGAGTCCTCAGAAACAGAGAGAGACTCTTAGTTTAGATTGACATAAATTGTGAAGGGAGGAAACTAACTTGAAATTAATTGTAAGTTATGTCAATATTAATTCACTAAACTGCACTGTTAGACATTTCTGTAAATTTTACAGCTATTTACTGTATATCACCCAGTATAATACTGCAAACTATTTATACAGTAAATAACTGTAATTCTCTGTGACATCAAACATCATATACAGTATTTTAAATGAAAGCCAAGCCAGCTATAACAATCACATCATGATAGATCCGCAGGAGAATGACATTAAAATGTTTTAATCAAGGGCAGGATGATAAACATCAATGTTTGTTTGCAGGTTCATTTGGTGCTATGCAGACCGCTTGGTGATGTCAAAGTATAAACGTGATTCAAAGCAAACTTCTGCGTGTGATTTCTTGAATCGCTTCACATCTTTTTAAAATGTAGCTTCAGATACAGCTTCTCAAACTGTCTTTTTAAGCACATTGTGTATTTATTTATGTCAAACAATCTTGCAGGCACAATGTTAACCACTAAAGGAAGCTCTTTATGTTGTAAAGGTTCATCTGTCCATGCAAGTGGGTATTTTTTCCAAGGCTATTTGATTATAGAGAATGAAAATAATATTTTCTTTGTAATTTAAAGAAAACATGAATTCAAAACTAACTTCATAAGCTGGCTATAACCTCTACTACGGTAAACATGAAGGTAAATGTAGTCATCTGTTGTTGCATCTTCTGCTATTCTAAAAATGTCTGTCTGTGTTTTAAACTGTATTACGAAATGTTTAGGGCGGTGTCTGAAATAACTCCATACCTTCATTCCATATTCCCTACATTAGTTTATAAAATGAGTAAGTGTTTACATGCACAAAAGGTTACGACGATACAGTTTACATGCACCCTAAACATTGCAATCTTATTTAAATGTTCGTTTACATGTACATTATAGAATCCGAACCGAAAGTATGCGCAAGCGCACAGCCAGGGTTGCCAGACCCACGTTTCAAAACCATCCGACTGGACTTCCAAAACTAGCCCAAAAGCATCCCAATGAATATTCACAGCCCAAATACCAATAACTTATCAACTAAATCATTTAATCTTTAACCCGCAGAAAAAAAACAACTGGTGGAAATAGTTTAAACAGTATCCCAAATCTAAACTCGAAAAAAGCAGAGGACTTGGCAACGCAACGCTCGCGACAGCATCTCTCGTTGGAGTTCACGCTTTACTCTGTATGAAAGTCAAAACCGAGTTGGAGTTGTTCTTAAGAAGTTTTCCGATATAGGTAATGAAAACACACTTTTCAAAAGAAACAACGCTATTTTATTGCAGGTAGTCTGATGTTTTGAAGGTGAACACAAACGCTGCAGAATATAGTTAAACGCGTGACCCCATTAATGCTGTTGTTGTTGCGCGTTTCTGGGACGAGATTCATATTATACGTGAACTTGGAGCGCAAATGTTCTGCGCATGTGCACAACGTATTTTTGAGAAAGTCACAGTCAAACTAACATTGTGTTTTTATCAGCAATAAGAAAAGTTCTTGTTTAATGTTTTGTAGCTGGTATATGTGAGTTTCTACAAAGAGAAATCATGAACTTCAGACTCTCATCACTGATCCTGCTGTTACACATTCAAGGTATGAAACACAGTTTTGTTATTATACTGAAAAACTTCAATATATATTTGTTAAAAGTATGTCAGATTTTAAACTAGTTTAGTCTAATTTAATTTACATCGCTGTACTCCAAAGGCTGGATTCTCCATTTGGATCAGTCTCTAAAATGTTTAAAGTGAGTTTGTGTATTTAAAACCGAACTTAGAGATTTGTGTTTGAGAACAAAATTGATGAATCTGAGTTAATATCCTTACAGGACTGTCTGAATCTCTCACGTCGCTCTGTAATTTTAATGAAGTTACATACAGTAAACTACATATTAATGTTACAGTTTCTTCTTCAGGGTTCCTAACATTGGATAACTTTAATGTAACCTGTTATGAACTGAATATTTGTGCTGTGAGGGGGAGACTGAAAAGTGTGCAGTGCTCTTACTCAAACATCAACATCAAAACTGGGTTCTGGTTCAGTGAGAAAAAGAGAACAAACTGGAGAAACAAAGATGAACCTGAAGATTTGACTTTAGATTCAGATTACTCAGGACGAGTTATTCAAGAGATCACTAAAGATTACTCAGAGCTCAGAATATATGATCTGTTAGAAAGAGACGGTGGAGAATATCAGCTCATGTTCATTACGAAGGATGGAGTTAAACATCTCAGCTCAGTCACAGTCAATCTAACAGTCACAGGTACATTTACATTCTCATCAGTCCAGTTAAACTCTTTTCATTTCTCATCTAATGTAAGATTTTGATTATTTAGTTTTACAGCTGAAGATGAATCCTGAATCTACAGGACAGCGAGTACAACTGAGATGTTATTCCTCCTGCCCTCCTGAATATGGTTACCGCTGGTACAAGAATGGAGAATATCTAACAAAATTGTTCAATAATCTAAAATATGTAATACAAGACCAAAGCATATTTGTGTCATCCAGAGAAAACACTGGCAATTATTACTGCTCTCAGCATTTTTCTGATCTCTCTCCATCTGTGTGTGAGTCTGACATTTATAAAATATTTAAATTAAAATGGAAGAATAAAATTGGTAATTTTCTTGTTGATTCATATACCATATGAGTGTGTTTGTAATTGATTGTGAATGTTACAGCAGTATTTTGTGACTCTTTCAGGTCTTTCTAACAGTGGCTGTTGGGCTGTGACTTACACCTCTACAAGAGTTTGTGCTTTAGTGGGATCAACAGTAGATATTCACTCTTCATACTCACATCCCACTGGAGATACAGTAGAGGAAACATGCTGGGATTACTATAAACTTGGTGAACTCAGAGATCTGCGTGAGGATCATAAGTTTTCTGGTCGTGTGGAGTATCTGGGAAACACACTGAGAATCAAACACGTCAACGTGAATGACACTGGATATTATCAGTTCCGGATCATCACTAACACATCAGATGAAGTTATTGGTAATCCTGGAGTCACTCTTACTGTTACAGGTAACTGCTCATAATAAACTCTCTGTAGTGCAGCACTCATTATACTGAAGCATTATAGCTCGAGTAGGAGTGTGATATCAGCATGACTATGATCAGCGGTTTAGGCCATGCTTTACCAATTGAGCTAAATCAAAATACGAGGCCTAACTTTGAAAAGTAGTTGACATGAACTCTTTTATATGAAATTTCAGATACACGAGTGAGAAGCAGTCCAGACCCTGTGATAGATGGAGAAAAAGTGATATTAAGCTGTTCAACTGAATGCCCTCTGGATAACAAACATACTTACATCTGGTATAAGAATGGACAACAGGTAACAGATGGATTGAGATTATTAAACAAGCTGTACCTGGACTCAATCAACAGAGAGGAGCTACAAGAGTATTCCTGTACTGTAAGAGGTAACACAACATCTCATCATACATCTGATGAAATTATATAAGAGATAGTTTTAGTCCTTGATGCTGATTGGTTTATTCACAGCTATGACATCATCACTGAGGTACTTTCACTGTGCAGCACTCATAGCTGATCATAAATATTGTGTCAGTTACAGTTTATATGTCAAACACTTCAGTATATCTCATAATGAAAGAAACATTTGTGTCATTATTATTATTTTCATTTTATAGAAACTGATTTATTAAAATATTTTACTCATTTGTCTCTGTGTCAGTCTGTAAGTCACGGGTTAAAGTTCATTGCTCTTCAGTTGTAATGATATTTATAATGTAGCAAAGCCTCTCATACCTGCATTCAGGTGATCTATCTGATAGATTTACTGTATTGACTATTTGTAATGAAGATAAAGAGTAAAGTTATGTTCTGAATTTTCTGGTGTTTGTCTTTCTTCAGATTCAATGGACAAAACCAATAAAACAACTGACAGAAACAATGAAGAAATGTACAGTTCAGTGTTTGTCTCTCTGTTGGTGTTTCTGCCTCAGTTTCTCATTATAGGAGCTGTATGGATCTGGTAAGTAAAAATATCAAGTAAAACTCAAAACTGCATAACATACAGTGAATATTCTGATATGAATTCAGATTGTAAGAGTGTGAATTTTGACCCTACAGGTTTTTCATCAGCATGAATAAATTGAGTTCATCTAAAAACAAAACTGATGACAAACAAATAGAGGTGAGAAAATCTGTATATCTGTATTTTAAATAAACTAATGGTCAGATTTTATAACATTATCTCTTTCTGTGTGTTTGTCATTGTTAGATGTTGCAGGTCTGTGAGTAGATCAGCTGTCTGTCCATCAGAACTACTGGAGTGATGTCACAACTCTCTTTATGACATCATCACCTAGCAACAGTCTCTCAGCAGTGACATCAGTGATGCAGTGATGTCATATACAGTGACATATTAATGACAGTTCAGTGTAAATAATCTAATATTCAAATAGATGAATTATTCATTGAAGTATTGAGTTTATCATTCAACAGTCTTGTGTCAGTGTCAGATCAACTGTAACATCACAATACATAAATCCTGTAAAAACTTTGCTATAGTGCATCTTTATGTAGATGATACTGTGATCTACTTTCATCTTCACTATAAGTCAGGCTGTTATTAAACTCAATGCTGTTTTTAGTTAGGTTAGGATTTTATTACAGGGCTGTGCTTTAATCTTGCAGTTAGGAAAGCATTTGTTCAGTTTATTTTAAAATGTTTTGTACTATGGGGACATTATTTACATGCATGTTGCTTGTCTCTTCTAGATGTTGACTCTTCAGTGTATTTAGGTTTCAATCAGGACTCAGTAGAAAATCTTTTGCTTATTCTGCATTCTGGTCATGAATTAACCTTCAGAATATAACAACAGCTTGATCATTTTACTACCATGGGAAAGTTTAAAGCGCTTGTATATGATTTATGCTTATAAAGAAGTGTATCTGTTATAAGAATGTTATTACTATAGGCTTGACTTTGTGTACATACATTTACATGACATTTTAGTATTTACAAATAATATTAAGAGTCCTTTTTTAGTGCATCTAAATTTTGTTCACTGTTTGTTTTTATTGTACTTTTAATTTTGTCTTTATGAAAGGTATGGCTTCGCTGCTTGGTCTCTCACAGGTCGGGGACACACCTAATGATTTTTCATACAGATTATGAATGTAATTTGATCATAACGACTGATCATGCAAGTGTTTCCCGAGCATTATGGGCATTCTTGGTTAAATAAAGATTAAATAAAATAGATATAAAAAAATCCTTGATTCTGATTGGTCAGTAACTGTTTTATAAATAAAAACATTTGACATTGTGCCATATTATTATTATATATGATGAATATAGTCACAAGTTGCAGCCCATCATCATCAACAGCACTCTTCAGCTGTGACTCTATTAACAGTGACGCCTCTCATATATGTGTCTGTGTTCATGTGATCTGTCTGATAGATTGACAGTATTGGATTCCTGATGATGTCTCATAGAGGTAACATATTTAACGAGAACAGGATAGGACCTAGAACTGATCCATGCAGGATGCCGTATTTAACCGGGGCGTAATATGACTCTCCCTTATTTACATAAACAAAGTTATAACTTATAGCAGTTAGTTAGATACGATCTAAACCATGCTAACGCCTGACCACTGATGCCAACATAGTTTTATAGTCTATTGAGTAAGATTGTCAAAGGCTGCACTAAGGTCTAGTAATATAAGAATTGAGATTTCACCACGATGGGATGTTAATAGGAGGTCATTTGAAACTAAGCAGTGCTGTCTCTGTGCTATAGTGGGGCCTGTACAGATCAAAATGATTTCCAAAGTGAATTCACTAAATAACACAAAACAAAGTCATGTTTAATTTAAAGGGGTCACATCAACGTGAAAATTCTGTCTACATTGTTGAACTTTCACAGTTTATTAAAGTAATGTTCCCAAACGGTCACTTGGCCAGTACCCTTTGTAGGTACAGATATGTGATGTCAGTATGTACCTCGAGGTATTATTAACTCTTCATGTGCACAGGTGTACTTTTTAAAAGGGTACCGCCCCAGTGACATCTAGAGATCATTTATAACATTTGTTTCTGACAGTGTATGGATTATATTATTACTGGGAAACATGAAGACATGATGCACGGCTGTAAATCTACCACATAAAGACTTCAAGTTTATTCCAGGAGAGGGCGACAGACAACAGAGTCTAATGTACTACAACATACACAAAACAATGAGTCCTCAGAAACAGAGAGAGACTCTTAGAGTTTAGATTGACAGAAATTATGAAAGGAGGAAACTAACTTGAAGTTTAATTGTAAGTTATGTCAATATTAATTCATTGTGATTAATCAAGTGCATTCCTGTCAACATTGGGATTTGAAAATAAGGGAAATTTGCTTTTTGTCATGTTTTCAGTACAAATATCTAACCATTCTTAATCAATATGTATTTTCTTGCAAAATGACCTGATAAAATTTGTCACAAAAAATATTAAATTTATGTGAATAAGTGCTTAAAACAAGCACAAAACTACCAATGGGTAAAGAAAAGATCTTGAAATAAGTTTACTTTTTTTTCTTAAAAACTTGATGAATGTAACATTTTCATACCCCATTGGTAGATTTTTTCTTGTTTTAAAGGCTTTGGTGCTGATTATTTATCAATTCTTTTACACAATATCAGATTTGATTACTGAGGATGTTGTGGTGGCACTTTATTCCCAAATCCCTATAGATGGAGTGTCTTTTATTTTTTGGGAATGATTTATCTGGGGGTAAAGTTCTACCTCTTCCTGAAGTTATTGTTACTCCTCATAAGTTAGATGGTCCAGATCAGCTTGAATTGGTTTATCCAGAAACATTTCCTGTTTGTGTAACTACTCGTGTCATGTCTGCTAAAAGGCATAATGAGTTTAAACAATAACCAATCTGAGGTTTATGATAGTTTTATAGCCAGAGATGAGATGAATTTGACAGGATTTGGAGAGATGTTTCAATCTCAAGAGAAATTAATTCATGATCAGAGACAGGATCTTACTTTATCATCTTTATTTGAGGATGTAGTGTTGGAAGAAGTACTGTTGGAGCTTCTGGTTATTTTGTTAGTGATGGTGAAAATGAACAGATCTAAAAATATAAAGTCAGGATGAATGGAGTGATGTGTTTCAAGTTATTGTTCCAGCAGTCTATCGATCTGACATCTTGTATATCTTACTCACGATTGTCTTTCTGGTCACTTGGGTGTCAAGAAATCTTTGGATCGGGTGTTAAGGTATTTTTTCTGGCCTGGTTGAAAACAATAGGCCTACTGCAGACTGAGGTCAGAATGTAGAACACATACTCCTGATATGTAGATAATATTCTGAAAAAAAGAAAGAACTAGAAAAGGCAGCAAAGAATGTATTGTGTTTAAAAAACCTATTAGGTGATCAATCTTTAATTAAAGCTGTAATCGTGTTTCTAAAAGAAACTCAACTCGCAAATAGGATATAGAATATTAAGAAACATCAGTCCCCCATTTAGTTAACTTTATTTGTATTAATTAATTAATCTTTAATCTCTTTAATCTCACCCCCGTAGTAGAGTAATATAATTGATATCACAAGGAGTTCACACCTCAGTCCAGAAGATGGCGATAATGCACACTGTTTGCAAACTGTCAGTAAAAACTACCAAAGAAGAAGATTTATCCCTGACCCTGCAGGCACCATCTACAAGTAAACCGTTACTAAGGTAAAAATTAAAACAGCTTTTATTAATGTTTAGTTTGACAATTAAACTGAAGTTGACAATTAACATTTTCCTAAAGGTTTAGCTCACTGACCATTTACTGATAAAGAACTAGATATAGATACACTATTCTGGGGAGGTTGCTAGTGCTAGATATTTTTTCACAATGGCTGTTTACATGCACAAAAATGTATCAATCCGACTAAATTTAATACGATTGAAGGTTACGACGATACAGTTTACATGCACCCTAAACATTGCAATCTGATTTAAATGTTCATTTACATGTACGTTATTTAGAAACTCTGCGCAAGGACAGCCAGGGTTGCCAGACTCACGTTTCAAAACCATCCGACTGGACGTTCAAAACTAGCTCAAAACAAGCATCACAATGACTATTCAAAGTCCAAATACCAATAACTTATCAACGGAATTATTTAATCTTTAACCAGCAGGAAAAAAACAACTGGTGAAAAGTGTTAATCAGTATCTCAAATCTAAACTCGAAAAAAAGCAGAGGACTTGGCAACGCAACGCTCGCGACAGCATCTCTCGTTGGAGTTCACGCTTTACTCTGTATACAAGTCAAAACTGAGTTGGAGTTGTTCTTAAGAAGTTTTCAGATATAGGTAAAACACACTTTTCAAAAGTCACAACGCTGTTTTATTGCTTTAAGTAGCTTAATGTTTCAAAAGTATAAACAAATGCTGCAGAATTTAGTACAGCGTGTGACTCCATTAATGCTGTTGTTGTTGCGTGTTTCTGTGACGAGATTCATAAATATAATACATGAACTTGGAGCGCAAATGTTTTGCGCATGTGCACAACTTATTTTTGCATCCAGTCAAACTATAACATTTTGTTTTTTATCAGCAATAAGAAAAGTTCTTGTTTAATGTTTTGTAGCTGGTATGTGAATTTCTACAGAAAGAAATCATGAACTTCAGACTCTCATCACTGATCCTGCTGTTACACATTCAAGGTATGAAACACAGTTTGTTATTATACTGAAATACTTCAATTCGTTATATATTTGTTAAAAGTATGTCAGATTTTAAACTAGTTTAGTCTTATTTAATTTACATCGCTGTACTCCAAAGGCTGGATTCTCCATTTGGATCAGTCTCTAAAATGTTTAAAGTGAGTTTGTATATTTAAAACTGAACTTAGAGATTTGTGTTTGAGAACAAAATTGATGAATAGGGTTGATATCCTTATAGGACTGTCTGAATCTCTCATTTCGCTCTGTCATTTTAATGAAGTTAAACACAGATAAGCTAGAAATATTATTAACGTTACTGTTTCTTCTTCAAGGGTTCCTAACATTGGATAACTTTAATGTAACCTGTGATGAATTGAATATTTGTGCTGTGATGGGGACACGTGTGACAGTGAAGTGTTTTTACTCAAACATCAACATCAAAACTGGGTTCTGGTTCAGTCATAAACAGAGAACAAACTGGAGAAACAAAGATGAACCTGAAGATTTGACTTTAGATTCAGATTACTCAGGACGAGTGTGTCAGAGGATCACTAACAGCTACTCACGACTAACAATAAGAGATCCAAGAGAGAGAGACAGTGGAGAATATCAGCTCATGATCATTATGAAGGATGGAGTTAAACATCTCAGCTCAGTCACAGTCAATCTAACAGTTTCAGGTACATTTACATTCTCATCAGTCCAGTTAAACTCTTTTCATTTCTCATCTAATGTAAGGTTTTGATTATTTAGTTTTACAGGTGAAGATGAATCTTGAATCTACAGGACAGCGACTAAAACTGAGCTGTGATTCCTCCTGCCCTTTAACTTCTGAATATGATTACCACTGGTACAAGAATGGACAACATTTAACAAAAAAACAAAACATATTTGTATCATTCATTGGACACACTGACAGTTATTTCTGCTCTAAGTCTTTTTTAGGGTCCACTTTATCTGTGTGTGAGTCTGACATTTACACAATATTTAAATTAAAATGGAAGAACATTCATATACAGTATGAGTGTGTTTGTAATTGATTGTGAATGTTACAGCAGTATTTTGTGATTTTTTCAGGTAGCTGTTGGGGTGTGACTTACACCTCTATGAGTGTTTGTGCTTTAGTGGGATCAACAGTAGATATTCACTCTTCATACTCACATCCCACTGGATATACAGTAGAGGAAACATACTGGGAATTTCAAAACAGACACTTGGCTCTACATGAGGATCATCAGTTTTCTGGTCGTGTGGAGTATTTGGGAAACACACTGAGAATAAAAAATGCCAGCATGAGTGACACTGGAAGATATCAGTTCAGGATCAACACTAACACATCAGATGAAGTTTCTTGTTCTTCTGGAGTCTATCTTACTGTTACAGGTAACTGCTCATAATAAACTCTCTGTAGTGCAACACTCATTATACTGAAGCATTATAGCTCGAGTAGGAGTCTGATATCAGCATGACTGTGATTAGAGGTTTAGTTAATGCTTTATCAATCGAGCTAAATCAAAAATATGAGGCCCAACTTGGAAAATTAGTTGACATGATCTCTGTTATATGAAATCTCAGATACACGAGTGAGAAGCAGTCCAGACCCTGTGATAGATGGAGAAAAAGTGATATTAAGCTGTTTAACCACAAGATGCACTCTGGATAACAAACATACTTACATCTGGTATAAGAATGGACAACAGGTAACAGATGGATTGACATTATTAAACAAGCTGTACCTGGACTCAATCAACAGTGAGGAGCTACAAGAGTATTCCTGTACTGTAAGAGGTAACACAACATCTCATCATACATCTGACTTTACTGTTACACTGTAAAAAGTAAACAGTTGGATCAACTTAAAAAATAACTTCAGTTGGTAATACCTAAAAAATTAAGTTGTTTCTTATTGTGAAATTCAAGTGAAATTTTAAGTTAAACAGAACTAGTTTTAGTTACCAACTGAAGTAACTCTTTAAAGCTACAGTCGGCAACTTTGGAGGATTGAGATGATTTTGAATGTTTTCAATTTTTATGCCCCTCCCACACTACCACCGAGCAACCTCATATCGAGCTCGTCCTCATCAGTGCGTGTTCAAGCATACAGGGTTTCGCGCAGAAAATTTTATGTGGGTTCCAGGTTCTCAGTGAGGCTGTCAATGTATGGCTCCATGACCTATTAACATTAGATGTGAGACAAAATAAATAATATTTAAGAGAATGTTTATTCATTCTTGAGCTTGCTTACTTGTGTCTGAAAATGTGCCCATAAGGTGAGATTGGAAAGAGGCGCCACACGTCTCCCCATCTCTTCTTCGGCGTCAATATTAAGATGGGTCACCTTCTCTTTAACCTGACCTAGAAAGGAGCCCTCAGGTTGCTGTTCACCTGCTGCTTTAATTTCCCTTAACTCTTTCACCGCCATTGACGAGATTTTCCGTCTTTCCGCAATACCGCTATTATCCACCCTTCCGCAACTTTTTAAACCCGGAAGTATTGCCCTATGGCAAGCGGCTGCATGTCCGCGTCTGTTTTAAAGATCGCTCTGAATGGGATCTCTATGAAAAGTCCATCACAAAAATGGAATTATCTCTGTTTTTTGCTCAAAATGTGGTGTTTTTGCAGAAACCTACCCATATTCAAAAGCTGATTACAGAAGAACCACTGAAGGTAGGATGAAACTTTTTTTTTTTTGTTTGTTTGAAGCAGAGGGTCTGTTCTTTCATTTGGTATATTGTATGTTTATATATTTAAAGAAGAACATTTTCTGGAAGGCATTAAACTTTGGTGAAAATCATGAAAAACGCTGGCGCTGGCTGGCAACTTTTTTTTTTAAACGCTAGCGGTGAAAGAGTTAATGTCTCAATGGTAATAGGAACCTAAATAGACATACAAGTTAAACATGATTTTATATAAATAAAAATCATTGTGACATCACAACTTACATGGTTTTTGATTGCCATGAAATTAATATCTTCCTTCTGGAACAATTTGGAAAGCTGTGTCAGGTAGGTCAGGATGTCTGCCTGCATGTGAACAGCTGCAATGAATCTGTAAGTTGCACAGTATGTGTACAACCCTCGTGCCACTGCATCCTTCTTTATATTCACCTCCTCAGCAAGTGTAGCAAGCCGTGCAGGCAGATTTCTCTGAAGATTTGAAATGGCCTTCTCTTGTGATAGCCACCTTGTGCCAAATCCATTTTTCTGTAAGAAATTTGGTTTAGCCTACAATGTTTAGTCTTCAGGTATTTTTATATCATGACCACCTGCTTCACAGCCTCTGCAATAGTTGTGGCCGTGCCATCTGGAATGGATACAAGATCCAAAAATTGACAGAACAGCTGTCCTTTCTTGTCTGTATATCTGAAATATTTACGAAAAACAAATAGTCTAATCCTGTTTTTGTTACACCTTGTAAAGGCCTTTGAGAGGGGCCACGTAATGCCCTTTGACGGTGCATCCTGCACAGTCTGCAAAACATCTCTAGGAATAATGCAATAACTCATTTAATATAGCAATACTTTCAACATTTAGTATAAAATTAGAGCTGCAACTATCGACTATTTTCTCAATCGATTAGTCTTATCGATTATTTTTTCGATTAGTCAAATTGTCTAATGTATGATGATTTTTCATAATAATGATTTTTTTTCACAGACAACTAATAAATGTAACATCTGCTATTAATGCCAACATTTTATTTAAACATTTTAACAAATTAAACAACAATTTTCAACATGGAAAATAAAGTGGCAGTGCAAGAAAAATTAAACTGAAATCACATAAAAACAATCCAGCATAAATTCAGCCCAACATAAAGTGCAAAATGGCCATTATTCACCATAAACAAAAATATTCTAAGGATTATTTTATATAATTCATAGACAAATAATAAAGGTAACAACATTTGCTATTAATGCCAAGTTGCCGGCATTAAGCATTTTCCTATTTAATCAAACAAACATTTCCAAAATAAAAATAAAGTGGCAGTGCCAAGGAAAATATAACAGATCACATTAACAAGTTAAACACAAATTCACCCCACATAAACTGTGCAAAATGGGCATTTTTTAACTTGCACAATAAAATAGGCATATATTAATACCTGAAAATAAAAAAGTCACAAAATTATATATATAAAACCTGAATAAACATCAACTTAAACATTGAACTTTTCTGAAGTTCTGGGTAAAAAAATGTTTAGCTAGAATGATGGTGGAGGAATGTAAGCATGTCTACATGCTCTGCAGTCAGACTTGCTCTTTTCTTGGTCACAATGTTTCCGGCAGCAGAAAAGAGGCGTTCGGATGGGGTAGATGTTGCAGGAATAGACAAGTATTGCCATTATGGCCAAGGTAGGAAACCTTCCTTCATTTACCTTCCACCAGTTGAGAGGATTTTCATTCTTTTGGATAGGTGGTTGGTTCACTAAAATACATAGTACCTCAGTCCCCACCATTACACTTTCAGTTTCATCATTACCTTTTTCATTGTCTCCCTCAGTGTTGCTGGGCTCATCTGAATCTTCAAAACCCAGCAAAGTGTCCAGCAGAGACACTGGCCTTCTCTCTGAAGCGAGGGGTATGGCATTTGCGTCCTCCTCTTCCACATTAAGTTGCTGTGTTTCCTCTCTCTCACTTTTTTTGTTGCAGTGCAAGAGCTTGAATTTTGACTTGCACTTTAAGGCTCTCTTCTTCCGACAGAAACCTAAGTTTTCGAAATCGTGGGTCAAGAGCAGCAGCAATAATACATACATTATGTGCATCATCTCTGAATGTGGTCTCTTTCATCCATCGAGAAGCAATCTCTTCTGCCGCAGCAGCTTGAAAAGCCTTGACAGCTGTGGTCTCAAATGATGTGTTCTGTGCTGACTTTTGAAGGCCCTTCACCAGTGGAGGTAGAGCAGAAACAGTGACATAATCCTGTGCACTTAGGAAGACTGTAGCACACTCAAAGGGCTTTAGGGCTTGTTCGAGTTCTTCAAGTAGGCTCCACTGATCACCCTTCAGATCCAGGTAGCGCTTCCCTCGCTGTGTGACTTCAGGGTCTGAAAGGGTTGCTGTCACGGGCCACCTCTGTTCCAGCAAGCGACTGATCATGTAAAATGTACTATTCCATCTTACTGATACATCTTGTGTTAGATTATGCTGAGGAGTACCCATTTGTTGCTGCTTGGCTTTGAGCTTGGTGCTGGCCAGCTCGCTCTTTTTGAAATGTTCTACGAGGCATCTTGCAGCACTTACTGTCTTGTTGATCTGCGCATTCTTTAGAGCATGGTTCACGATTAGCTGCAGTGTATGGCCAGCACACCTGAGTGAAGTAACCCTGTGCCTCTCTTCCAGGATTCTTAAAGCTGCAACAACATTAGCAGCGTTGTCATGTACAACAACCAACACTTTAGCCATGGATATACCAAATTTCTCTGCTGCTTGTTCCACCCAACCAGCAATATTTTCAGCTGTATGACGTTCTTCGAGTGGCATTGTGGTCAGGTTATAGGAAATCAGCTCCCAGTTTTCGTTAATAAAATGACAGGTGACACCCAAGTATGCCTCAGTGGCTATACTTGTCCATGCATCTGTTGTGAGAGTGATTTTTGTTTTGACCTTTTTGAGTGAAGTTTTCACTTTCTCAAGTGTCATCTCATATTTGTTTTCCATTAATGTAGTGAAATGGGGCCTGCTGGGAAGCGTGTACCCTGGACATAATGTGCTGACCATCTCACGGAAGCCGTGACCTTCCACAACCGAAAGAGGCCTCATATCCTTCACAATCATTTTGAGAATGCTGTCAGTAATCCCAGCGGCCATAATGGGTGTGCATACAGTGGCATTCCGTTTTTGAAAAAAATCGGAGACACAGCTTTGCCTTTTCCTGAGAAACAAAACAAACATTTCAACATGAAATCTATGTGAAATTTCCATTAATTAACCAATAACAATAATTACAAATGTTAAGATTTATGCAGTGCAGGCAAAGGTGTGTTTTAGGAAAGGTGTTTATTAAAGCTGCGTTCACTATTGAGACTGATAACAGTAGCTGTTGAACATCTCTTCAACTTAACTGTCACAACAGTATTTTAACCATAGAAATTAAATGAAATGTTTTTCAGGTGGCTATAAAGCAAAAGGTATTTTTTATTAAAAATACAACAAAACTTTATCCAAACCAATGTAACAAAGAAAATTAGGTAAATGTACAATTTTATTACACTTTCTTCTAATATTTAATAAGCAGCGTTTACGCTGCTGTTACTTTAAAGTAAAGCTGGCTTTCTGTGCACGCGGTCACATGCACGTGTGACAGTAACGGATTATTTCATAACTTCTTATTAATATAAAACATGTCCCGCTCTTTATTTACTGTTTCAACATACTGCCCAGATCAGGCGCCTTGCAGTTCGTATTAAATAAAGATGTAAACGCAGCTGTATTAAGCACAACATAGTGTATAGCCTGCATTCTATTGCTGTGTAAAAACATACAGTAATAGTTCAAATACTTACGCTGCCGTCTCGTCGTTTTGAGGTCGGAGAGCGCCAGGATGCTTTCGTTTAAGGTGTTCGTGCATAGATGTCGTGCTGCTGTGGTATGCCATCTCCATTTTGCACAATGTGCAGAGCACCATTTTATTCGGTCTTTGCTTGAAGAATTCCCAAACTTTTGACCTCGTTCTGGCTGTTTGGTTTAACGCCGGATTGACCGTATCACTGTGAGCTGACGCCGCCATCGTTTCAAATGATAAATGTAAACAGTGCGACGCATCGACGCACTTCCGGCAAATCGACGTCATTACGTAATCGACGTAATCGACTTGGTCGACGCGTCGTTCCAGCCCTATATAAAATAAATAATAAATAATAATCAACTCACTATGTTCTGTGTGGTACAGCCACCCTGCATATTTAGGGTCCATAGCCCACTCCGGGTTCCACCCATTACGTTGCTGTTTAGAGGTTTGCGGGGATCCGCCGTTGGAGGTGGGGGCTGTGGGGGTGATGAAGGCGGTACGGTGGGGTAGGTCTGCTGCATCGTATGAAGAATGCAGCAATTTTAGGTTGTGTTTTTCAGTCCATTTGGCTGTGTACAATGCAACAGAAAACACGTGCAATCGTCAAACGTATAAGACCTGTAAACGCAACTAGCCTTGATAAGAAAACATTACACCTATCATAATAATTGCAGATGCTTCGAGCCAATAGTTGACAGATTATCATAGTATTTAAAGAATTTAGATCGTTTAGAATAATTATCTTACCTCGATGGCTATCCATATGCTAGATGAACGTCTTCCCCCCAAAAGGTTTTCTTTTTCCCTGAATAAAGAATGTTGTAGAACGTCCGGCGAACGATGATAGATAGCGCGAAGATTGTAAAAACTGATTATTTCCCACTATTAATTACATTTCTTAATGGAGTGTAACTACTGTCGCATGTAAATAATGCAAATAAATAATGTGAGCAAGAGCGCTCTACAATTATATAGAATCAACAGGCACGTGCAATCTAGCTAGCAGGTGAAGAAGTCAAACAAAATCACCAGATAACTTACTTTAAATGTGCAAGAACTATAAACTAATACAATAACAGGCTTAAATAAACCCAAAACATAAATCTACTTACAGTTCTCACGAACACACATACTGGCTAGTTATCCTCCAGTGACTGAAGCGTTTTTCCCTCATTTCAGCCATTGTGACACGTGTGCCCGTGTTTTTTATTTTTTGGACGACCTTGTTAAGGTGGTAGGATTTCCAAGCTTAGGCGGGCTGCCTTAACTATAAAGTGCTGCGGGAAACCCTGAGCATACTTAGATTACTTACATAACACTCAGAAATACAATAAATGGTTGATAAAGCACAATTACCTGTCAAGAAGAAATATGGTAAGCTCTGCATCCAGCTTGAACCCTTTAAAAGCTCATAGATCCCTCCACCTTTCAAATGTTGCTCCGATACTGATCCTAGTTTTATTACAGGCACGGTCGCTTTCTGTCTTAGTTTACTTCTGTTGCTTGGTTGTTTTCTTTTCATTGGTTGTTCTTCTAGCTCTGGTTGTTAGCCAAGGAATCAAAAGTTTGTTAGTGAATGTTCTCTCCGCCATCACGCTGCGTTCAATATAAGGTGGATTAATGTGATATAAGGCTTGTTTGACTTCAAGCAGCACCACAAGAACCGATCTTGCCGACTGCAACTTTAAGTAGATCCAACTTTTCACTTGTTACAGTGTAAATGATAAAATAGATAGTTTCAGTCCTTGATGCTGATTGGTTTATTCTCAGCTATGACATCATCACTGACCTACTTTCAGTCTCACTGTGCAGCACTCATAGCTGATCATTAATATTGAAGTGAGATGCTACAAAATTACAGCTTCTGCAGGTTTCAAAGTCAGGTGTCAGTGTGCCGCGTTGTTTTGTGTACCATCATTACTGGAGAAACCCCTAAAAAAGAAGATGAGGAAACACAATCAAGGTGGAATTATTATTTTCTAACGCAAGCTTTACTTTAAATGTACTAACACAACCAAAAGTGAAAGTGTTTTAGCGCTGCCAGTGGCACTGAACGACATAACGCATCACTCAGAACTTTTGTGTTATTTTGAAAATATGCACACAGCTGTCATGATGGTTATTTGCTGAGTAGCGCTGTGATAACGGCTGCAGTGAGACTGAAATCTGAGAATCACAGAAAAATCAAATTCTGAATGTTCTGCCTTTTCTGAATATAACTGAGTTTGTGTCTTTTTTCAGATACAATGGACAAAACAAATGCTTAAATACATAAAACTGTATGATACTGATTAAAACAAGGCTTGGCTTTCTGAAGGTTTGCTACTATAATGTTTTAATAAAGCTTTTTTGTACCTGCCTTTCAGAGATATGACACACCCTGAACTTGTGGACTTCCTCAGAGTCGACACTTTGATGACATCATGTAGTGCAGACTTTAGGGATACTTGCACACAAGGGCACACCAGAGCCGTATTTTGGAACAGACTCGAGCGTCATGCCGAAAATAAGAAGAGAAGTTGCCCATCAGTGTGTCTGATGTAAATGAGCTTTTTTATTAAACTGTCACAGCTCCAGATTGTCTGCCAGCCTTTAAGCTCATTTACACGCTGCTTATTTTTAGACCCACATGAGTTGCATTGGAAAGTCTGAAAGTAAGTTTTCATCAGCTCAATTTAATACTTTTTATAGGTTTTAAATGAATTACATTCATTTCTTAATAATTTCTCCAAATACCAATTTAGAAAATATAAAACATATGCAGATTATTGGCTCAGTTTATTAGTAATGAAAGGAACAGGTTTATAAAAATATAAAACATAATCTGTCCTGTGAATCGAGTTGAGACTGTTTCTCAAGAATAAGAGCACTAGCAGTAAAAAGATGAAGATTAATGATTAGATTTTTTTCTGCTGGAGACATAAAAGATGAAGTAAAGATAAGAGACATCTTTTACAGGACTCAGCAATAATTAACAGCTATAAATTAACTTTTAATATAATAGTATGTAATAGTTGTCAAAATATGTAAAGTCCAAGCATGTTATGAAATGCTTTCCTTCTTCTTATGCTATAAAAAGTGTCAAAAAGAGTTTCTTTAACATCCGCTTGAGTACGAGAAAATGAGATAATATCATTAAATGATCTACTACAACTTCAACTGCTCATAATAATGCTGTATTTACACATTTATAAGGACTAAAGTGATGCTATTGATCATAAGAGCTTTTACCATTTGTGTTTTATTTATCTTTTGTTAAACAATAATTAAATAACATTTTAAAAACTGAAAAAGGAAATTAAAAAGCCGTGTCATGAACTGAAGTTTATGTTGTGAATTTTACACTTGTTTTTGAGGTTGTCTCTGATATGATGTGTTTTGCTTACCAGTCTAATCTAGTATTAAACTGAAGCTGGTATAAACTGGTTTTCTGGGCAGAGATGTCTATCACACAGTCTCATCCTGTTTAAGTGGGTGGTTTGTGGCAAAGCCGATCAAGTTTTTATGCTGATTCAAGAACACGACACTGATTTTTGCAGCTGTGTTTCCTCTCCTTATCTTTAATCTGTGTCTTCAGAATTAAAAAAATATATTTGAGTTATGTATCCGTCGTCTGATTGGTCTGACTGCTCTTTCGCAAGGGCTTCTGGGTTGGTAAAGTGCGCAAAGCCTGCTGCAGACAGCATCAAGGGGGCAAAGGGGGCGCTGATGAGCACACTTCGAAGTCTAAAAATTACAGATGTGACACCCTACGAACTCATAGACTAAGTGAGCGCACACAATTTGCTAAATATGTTACTATCAGCTCCATTTAACATTTTTGTTAACAAGTTTTACTTCAGAGAAACAATTACATTCAGTTTCCCCAAAAGTTAAATGTAAATATAAAAATGTGCAGATTATTTCTGTCTCAGTTTATTAGTAATGAAAGGAACAGGTTTATAAAAATATAAAACATAATCTGTCGTGTGAATCGAGTTGAGAATGTTGCTCAAGAATAAGAGCACTAGCAGTAAAAAGATGAAGATTAATGATTAGATTTTTTTCTGCTGGAGACATAAAAGATGAAGTAAAGATAAGAGACATCTTTTACAGGCAGTGGTGTCTATATGCTTGTTGTATCTCACAGTAAGTTTGTTTCTGCAATATGAAAATGAGAGTTATGTGATTCCCATTACAAATCCAGACAATAACCAACTTACAACATTCATTGCTGGTGTTATTAGTTCAGTTTGTTAGATCAGTCTGAATCGTAATCTAATGCTTCACCTTTTTTTCTTATTTAGTTTCTTTAGTAAGATCACAGACTGAAGTTGCAGTAGTGTATAAATTACATCGTTTTAAATACATCCTATAAGGAATTTGCAAGCAAAGGATAGATCTGAATGGGGCTTGAAAATATTTTTCTGTACAAAAGGAGCAGGGCCGCCTTAACCTAATGTGAGGCCCCGGGGCTAAGAGGTTTTGTAGGCCCCCCTTCCCCTCGATTTATAGTCTCTTTTTTAAGTGTAATATCTAGGTAATCTACATCACAAAATGCATTAGTTTTTTTCGAGACATATGTCACAAGGTGACGATCTTTTTAAGGGCGGAACCAAAGTTAGGGAAGTTTTGGTTCCGCCCGGAAGGTTTCCCCACCGGGCCACATACGAGGACGGACCTTCTCACTTCCTGGTTTCCAGGACAACGGAATCAGGGGTTGACGAGCCGCAGGTGAGAGGAATGAGGCCAGCGAAGGGTGATTGGAGGCCGTATGAAATATATAGCTCTGCTGAAACACAAAGAGAGGAGCGATTGACACGGAGCGATGTACACGAGAGGCGGTTGACACGGGGGAGTCCCTTTGCCAAAGGCAATACAAAGACACGCACCTTTTGAAGAGCCCGAAGGCTCTGTTGATCCGGGGATCGCTGAAGCGAGCGGAAAGAGGACAGAGCCACAGGAGGCGAAAGGAAGGCAAGCTGTGGATCTTTAAGGAGGAGCCCCCCGAAATCGCTGGAGAGTTAACTGCTGAGTGTTGTTGTGTATCGTAGCGCCGAGTTGGGCTCGCCGGATACGCTGCTTGGATCGCCGTATTGCTCTCTCTCTCTCGTTGGACCATAGATTTATGCAAAGGAGGATATCGACAACCTTATAGGTGGAATACTAGACGGACACTAACGTGGACGAGAGGAACGGAGGAAGAGGGAAACTTGCTGCTGTGAGTTTGCATCTGTGAAGAAGTGGTATGGTGGCTGGAAAAAGCCTCATTCATGCATTTGGAGTTATTACAGCGTGAAGTCAACCTAGGACGAAGGCAGACAGTAATTGTGAGTAACTACATCCCTTGAAGTAGGTGTTTTGGATACAGTTTATCTAGATAATCGTTGTTGAGTGTTTTCAAGAGAGAGTGAGTGGCCCTACCCCTGTCCCAGTGTGGTGGGTGAGCCGAAGGGTTTTGTGTGGAAGCAGCTACAGTGACGACAACAACCAAACACTAGGCCGTCTACCATCTCCCTTTTCTCGCCCAGAGCGAAGTAGAAGACGGGTGTCATCGTGTGCACTGAGCGTGGTGGGTGAGTCTTTGGATGATAGAAATTTTCACTTGAATTGGTGCTGTGTAATGCTGTGTATTGCAGTGAGAGTGCTGTGTCTTGTCTGACGTAATCCCGCCTTCAGTCACTCGCCCCGGGACGACAAAGAGGAAAAACGGCGCTAGAAACCATCTGTACAATTATGCTGTAGTGTGCTTCAGTTTAACAGTGTTACGGAGTGGCGGTGAAGAATTGTGCGATTGGCGGTGTGTGTGAGTATTACACCTACTGTTGTTACTTTACCCGTGTCTGTTCCATCATTACAGAGTGGAGGCGAGTGAGATCCGCCAGCCCGAGGTCTCGACGAAAGGGCGCCCCGGTCCAGTTTTCGATCGACCAACGGGTCTCGAGGAAAGGGCAGCGCTCGACCCGGTGTGCTGGCGTGACGTCCTCGCCCCTCTGCCAATCAACGAGTCCGCCGAGTGGGTCTTGGCCCCCGGCGTCTCCTTGCGAACCACTGTCTAATCAACGCACTGCATAGCTAGCCAGCGTTAAGCCCGCCATCCGCAGTTCTCTGTGGAGAGAAAGAGAGCCAGCGTGAACACTGAGATATTGAGTTGTGGAGAGAGCCATACCTACCTGGAAGCTGTAACCAGCACAGAGGTGAGAGAAAACCTTGAAGGCGATTCACTGTATCCTTGTATCCCAGCAGTCGTCTGTGGAGAGAAAGAGAGCCAGCGTGAGCACTGAGATATTGAGCTGTGGAGAGAGCCATACCTACCTAGAAGCTGTAACCAGCACAGAGGTGAGAGAAAACCTTGAAATGATTCACTGTGTCCCTGTGTTCCAGCAGTCGTCTGTGGAGAGGAAGAGAACTAGCATGAACGCTGAGATACCGAGCTGTGAAGAGAGCCTAGAGGGGCCGTTATTTTAAGTTCCCCTTTTCCCCTGCCTTATTTATTAATTTTAAATAAATTAAATAAAGTACATTTTAATTTATGCTTACCTTGTGTGTCTGGTCATTGGGGTGGCTTTGGGAATCTCCTCGAGGTGGAGAAAGGGGCGTGACCTTATTTACATCTGGGTCCACCCCGACTTGTGACACATACAACAGTGAGTTTTCCCTCTTTGAGCCAGAAAACACCATAATATTGTTATTAACATATCACTGAGTCCACTTGAGCATAAACCCAAGACACTTTATTTAACAACCAAACACAGCAACTTGTGGTGATAATAAAACCAAAATGTGTGAAAGTTTATGTTTATAAGCTTTATGTTTATATAGTTTTTGGAATATAATTTGCAGAAAATTGCCACTTACTAACTAAATTCTCACCACAGTTTTAAAAATATAATAAGTTAAAGTTAGTTTTAAAGTGAAAATGCCTTAATGATAACAAAAGAGAAGTCTTTATAGACATAATCTTGTTAAATGCATTAATGATAACAAAAGATAAGTCTTTATAGACAGAATTTTGTTTTTAATCAGTTATTTATTTTGTAGGCTATTGAAGATATAGTATGCATTGTTTTTAGTATTTATGCATACATAAGCATGTAAAACGACCAAGTATGAATATGCACAAGACAGACAGGGAACATACCTGTATATGAGATCTTTAGATAATGAGATTATAATGGTGCTATCAGGGGATGATCATTTGAGATGGTTTTGTCGCTCTTTACTTTCTTAGACTTGCACCTTTACCATTGCGTCTCTTTCTCGTCTTTCTACCAACAGATGTGTGTACTGTGAGCTGACGTCGCGTCAAACTACATCGCTTCAGCTGCGCACGGGTCACTGATATAAACGCGAGTAAACTTAAACTTTATAACAACTAACAGCATTATGTGCGGGAACTCCTTTCTTAATTTAGCGGCACAGTTTCTTGTGCACGGGTCAGAGACTTCTGCATGCCAGAGACTCAGCTGAACGAGCACAGCGAACGAACGAGCGCGCGCACGAAAGAGAGAGAGAGCTGCACCTCACTATAGTGCTTTTTATGAAATTTCAGAAATTACTCTTTCATTTGTTGGTGAATTATTTCCCGTTTCTCTGTCACACTCAGTCTAACGTGCAGGAATGTCAAGTTGACCACGCGCACTTAATTACATTACGCGGAATAAAAAATATGTTACGTCCCAGATAGCAAAAAATATCCGCAGGACTTCTTTTTGCCGCCAGCCCTAAGCTGTCGGCTATAGGTGCGTCCTGCTGACATTTTATTTCACGTTAAGTTACAACGGACCAATCAGCAGCCATGTAACGTGCAATTAGAGTGATTGACAGAAAACCCGACAAGTTACAAAACAATATGACATTTTCAGTTCGTCATGAACGCAAACTTGGGAGGCCCTTGAACTTGGGAGGCCCCTGGGCTTCAGCCCAGGTAAGCCCGTGCATTAAGGCGGCCTTGATTGCAGGTATATTCCCTTATAATAAACATTATTATACTGTATGTTGTATTCTCTAATCAATAATCAGTATAACATTTACAATATAATATTTGTGGTTGTACCATTTATGAGTATGATGATTTATAACACATGACAAACTCCATATTGTTATCTTGTACACTGAAAAAAATTGACTTAGTGGGTCTTTGAATTTAAATAAAATAAACATGTATATGCAACACAAAATATTTATATTCCTTGTGTAAACATAATTTAATTGATTAGGATTAAAATGTTTTGTTTGAATGTAAAATGAACACATTATTCTCACATTGATTAAAATTGATTGAATTGAATACTTAAAGCAATAAAATTGGGTTTGCACACAAAACGGCACCTCCTGAGCAGCAGGGGCAGTATAGCTCAATGAGAAGGACATCGATTGCCATAAAAGAAGAATAAAGATCGTTTGTTTTGGGCGCCAAAACGAAGACTCAGCAGCAGTCAGTCAGAAGAACTCTCTCAGACGGACACCACGTTATTAAAGTAAGTTCTATTATTTATTTATGTTCGCTTCATACGTGATATATCTTCACTAGATAGACTATTTTTGTTTACAATATGTAGCCATTGCAATGACTTGTAGTAAATATTAGTTTGGAGGAGGTTGGTGGAGTAAGTTAACAGTCAGTCAATTTCATAAAGAAAAACACAGCGTTTTAAAAATGTCAGCTGTTTAACGTTATTTCACGTTTGGTAACTTAGTTTTATCCGAGTTGAAAACTGTCAGCTTTGAGTTGACTTTTGAGGCACTTTTTACTCAGCTGTTCTATGGAAACGTATCAGGACAAATAAAACGCTAACCAAAAGTTATTCTGTCCAGAGTAACGTTATCCATGTAAGTAATTTACCAGATGATATCAATTGACTACATTAATAATGACATTGCGCGTATGAAACAAACGGTCTGCTTAATCAGATTATCAGACCCGCGTCAGTTATTCGTGACTTCGCTACGCCACGAGCAACACTTGATTCTATTAGAAAAAGCTTTTTTTTAAATGTCTCGCGTGACGTCTGGTATATTAACTGAAAATAAATTGCTTTGAAGTGCCACACCTTAAAGCTGACGTTTTCAGAAGAGAACCTTGTTGTTTTAAGATCTATTTTTGTCCAACATTGCGTCCTATGACAGATATAATACTTATTTCATTATTGTTCTGTGTATGTGTGACCTTCATCATTTGAGGTTATGTGTTGATTTCTCATCTGAATATTTCCTCTTATAGGTCCATCATTCTTTCATGCGCTACACAGCATTGGTAAGTCATTTCTTTCACTTTTGTACTGCTGTTAGGAGCTATATCTTATTTTTGTAACTAATATACAATTATTATTCTTTGACTCGCAGTACTCAAATATACAATGGTTGGTTAATTTGTTTATTTCAGATAAATGCTGAATTTAAAAGAATCACTACTGTCTTGTGTTCCTGTGTCACCTGGACCTCCAATCCAAAAACCTGATGAAACTCCTCTATCAGAAAGGAGGACAGCTAGCAAAAAGACTTCAAACAATTAATGATCAAATGACAGAAGTAAGTAATATAGATTCATAGACATAAAAATGTGTAATCTTTGTTGGAAGTACAGAACGTTTAGTATGTTTTAGTTACAACATCTTTTGGCACACGGGTCATTAAAACACCTGGGAAGATTTAAAGGGGTAGTTCACCCAAAAATAAAAATTCTCATCACTTACTCCCTATCATGTTGTTACAAACCTTTATAAATGTCTTTGTTCTGATGACCACTAAGGAAGATATTTTGAGGAATGTTTGTAACCAAACCAATCATAAGCCCCATTCACTTCCATAGTGGGGAAAAATAATACTATTGAAGTGAATGGGGCTCATGAACAGTTTGGTTGCAAACATTTCTCAAAATAAATATCTTCCTTCATGTTTATCAGAACAAAGACATTTATACAGGTCTGTAACAACATGAGAGTGAGAAAATGAGAGAATTCACTTTTGATGTGATTGTCAGGTGTGGTAGCACACACTCGAAACGTGGCCTCTTTATTTAACTCATTCCAGTGTAGTGAACACTAGGGATGCTCCGATCAGGATTTTTGCAGCCGATACGATCACCGATTTGTAATCTTTGTGATCGCCGATACCGATAATGATTTTTTTAAAGCTGATATGCAAGCTCTTTGATGACTGTAACTGTTACATTTTTTCTAGATAAAATAATACCACGGATGTTGCCTTTGTTATATTACTTGCAGTAATTAGGTATAGACCCTTTGCAAACACGTGACCTAGACCACGTGACGACGCCATGCTGGACGGCAAAATCACTGACGCACTAGGTTGATTAGTAATAGGCGAGCGGGATCTTTGATTAGTTTTAAACAGTTTAAATATATATTACACTAAATACATGGCTTCTTATATTAAGGAAGTTGTTGTGCAGTTATCGGTCGAGGTAGGGCATTTGGTAGGTCCTCACAAAAAGCGCTATTTAGAGAAGTTAGAGATAGCGGGACTGGATACCGACCCTTACCTTCTTCCTCCTTCAATTTTCACGGACCTCATTAAATCGCCGAGTCTGCCCGACTTCAGCCCGCATGATTTGTACCACTATGTGGTAAACGGGATACCCCCATACACTGGTGCTGATCTTAAGGCTTTTAAAAGTCTGCAGAGCTGCCAACTTCTGAGTTCAGCTTGGAGTGAGAGAGGTCCTAACCATTTGCCAATTGATAATAGTGTGGATTTTAGCTATTTCTGTGTTAAATAGTTGGAAAATACTGCGTTAAAATGGTTCACTATACAAATCGAATAATATTTTAGAAATTAAATTGAAATAAAAGCTTTTACTGAGTTTAAATGCCTGAGATTAGAGTCTTTACTATTATTTTATACACTTCTATTATGCTTTTCTTCTGATAAAAGTGCCAAAAAAGTTCTTAAAATCTAATGAATAGGCTACTGGTCTCTGTAAAATGTATAACTGCAGATAACAGCAGCTTTGATTCAGTTTATCCACTGAGGAAGAGAAGCGTAAAGTGGTGACGGACTGTCACAATCAAATAAACCAAATGAGTAGTTTATATTAAACTAAAGCAACAGATAATGTGTATATCAAGACCATATAATTATATTTCGTATATATTATTGTTTATAGATGTCAAATATCAATTGACTTTTTTCTCTTTTATTAAAACCTGTCACCGCAAACATCACGCAGGCTTGTACTGCTTGCAAACATGCACACGCGAGTGATGGTTGATTAAAATTGCTGTTTTCTGAGGGTATCTGCGTGCGTGGAATCCGTTGTTGTGCACCTGGCAGGTCTCTGCTTTTCATCCATTCAACCTTGACGCTTTGTGTGTTCGACTGGTGCGGAGCTGACTGATCGGCGTATGACATCAGAGTAACGCGAGAGCAAAGGTAAAGGCGGATCCTTTTGTAACATTTCGACTTGCTCTCGCGGTACTCTGATGTCCTCGCTGCCGAACTTCCTACTTCCTGCGCAGCGCCACATAAAGTGAAATGCTCTTTGACTCTTTGCAGCAAAGCACCAGCAACATGAGAAGTGGTGGCACGCAAAAGACAGTGAAGGTACGCTAAAATATAAGTGTGTCAGTACTTCGAGCACTGGTTTAGCTACTTATATCGTGAAAATGGATGTGTGGCGTGAGAATGGGGTCAATTGGGTCTCACGGTGACTGCGTGAGGGTTGGCAGGCAGCTATGATTTATGGTGTCACTGCAGCATTAAACAATAACATTCATGTAAAAAATAATGTATTTATGCCACTTTTCTGTAATGGTAGGTGCATCATAGCAACACGAAATAACCATTTCATGACCCTAACGAACACAAACACGTACTTGTTCGGCTTGCCGTCCGTCTACAACATAGCACTTCCGCCGTCCGTCATGGCGTCCATAATTCGCGCGAGTAGAGCGTGACGTCACGTGCAAGGGGTCTATACTATTGTTTTAATAGTGACTCAAATAAATAAGCACAACAAATATTTATTCTGCATAGAGAAATTTAATATGGCTTTAAAAAGGCTTATGTCTCCTAAAAGTACTGAAAATAAAACACTTTACAGTCTTTACTGTATTAATTAAATATACACGCATTCGTATGAAGTATAAAAGTTCTTTAGTCAAGAGCAGAGAGTGATTTTATTGAGAGATGAATTAGGTTACTGTAGCTTTAAGACTTGACAGAGATCGCTCTGTTCACGTGCACTGATGACAGGCTGCTGTGTGTGTGGGCGGCGGCTGAACGCAGACAAGCAGCTGTGAGGAAAATAAAAGTTTAAACGCTCAAAACTTTAAAACGCATGCAAATAAGAAACTTTTGGCATGAGGATGCAATTGTCCGTGATAGATGTGTGTTGTATACGCTGTTTGATGGGGATGTGAAGACCCCTCGCGCTGTTTACCGGAGGGCATCCTCATAGAAAATACGCATATCTCTGTAAAGGCAAAGAGAGACATACAAATCTGCACGCCGCACATGAGCAAAGGGTTGTAAAAATGCTCGTGCTACGTAAAAAAATGTCTTTAATTGCAGCCACATTCAGGATCCTTTTGATGACAAAAGAAAACAGAAAGATCGGTTTATGAGATCGGCAGATTTAACGAGCACCGATCGAGTCATTTAATGCCATTATTGGCCGATCGATCGGAGCATCCCTAGTGAACACACACACACACCCAGAGCAGTGGACAGTGCAGCTGCCTTGCTTTGTAACCCATGTATTTGTAACCAATTGTAACATGCTGTGGCAATGCACATGGGTCTGTATACTTACATTTATATTTGTTTGCATTGTACTAATTTCCAATGACACTTTTATTGTAACAGTAACCTTTTTTCTGTTTCTTTAACTACATTTGTCTGTTTTGTACAGGGCATGGATAAAGTCAACATAAGTGAGGTCATTTGAAGACACCAATGTTGGGATTTGTGCTCTCAAACAACATGCTTCTTGTGATGAAGAAGAGGATCTTTGTATAGTCCTGGAAGCCATGAAGGTGTTGCAACATCGTGTTTGAGCTGATGTATGCCTTAAACCTGAGCTATCCTGATCTCCGCTTTATTTTTGAGGAAATCCAAACTGCATTGAGAGTAACTTTAACGAACAGTTTCTTTCAGTGAAATGATCAGAAAGACTGTGCTGCTCATTTTTGACTTTTTTTTAATCTGTTTTAAGTGTTTTCTCTTATTAATACATTAACAGTTTGCTGCTCAGAGTTGATTTTGGAAATGGTTGTTGTATTTTGTTTTTGATGAATTTTTGATTAACAGTTTATACAAATGCTGTAGCTCTGACTTTCCTAAGGATTGATATTTTCCAGTTTGTAAATCCATTTTAAAAATAATAGTACTTACTGTTTTGCATGTCTCTTTGGAATGCAGTGTTTGTGCTTTAGCACTTCTAAATCTACTGTGATAGTAACTATTTTAAACATTTGGGTTAGTTTCACAGATTGGGCTTTTCCTAGTCCCAGACTTTTGCAATGCCATATATCAGTGCCATTGTTTTGTCTAAAGATGTACTCCAGTGTTGTTTTTGTAAGGTGGGTTTGTAAAAATATCCTAATATAACTAGGGCCTAGTCATGGATTAATCTACAACCTGTTTGGGAAATTGCCCCTTTATGTATGTACTGCATGTGCTGATTGTTGTAATAGTTATTGACTGTTATTGAATTAATGTGTAGTGATTTAAATGAATTGATGATCTAAAAAGCAGTGGTTTGCCTCAATATCACTAAACATTTGTACAAAACTCTTTGCTTTTTATGCCAATGCAAATGTATTTTGTTTTTAAAAAAATAAATAACATTTGGATAATTATGGGTGATTATTCTGGTGCCAGAGACATAATAAAATTGCTTTAGAGTTACATAATCCCATAATATAAGCATTAAAAAAGCATGTTGGAATTACAGATGAAAATCTAGTCCCCTTTCATAATAAAATTACTTAAAAATTACAAAATAAATGTGTTATAGTAAAGAGAAATATCACTTTGAGTCAACATATTTATATTAGACTACTTAAAATGATTAAAATGTTTTGGTCTGACACATAAAAATTATTTGAGGAAAATTATTTTGGTTTTAAACAATCGGATCATGTGGGACCGATGTACACATTAAAATTACGTAAATTGAAAGGATTTTTTTTCAGTGTATTATAAGTACACAATGTCATGTATTTTAAATTTCATATATTTACATTGTATAATTGTCACTTGACCTAAAGCAGTAAATAAACCATAAGTCTTCTCATAAACATCCACAATGTGTTACACACAAATAACTGAAACAAACAGAAGGCTACAGGTTGGGCTTTAATGTTCTTTAAAGTGAAAACGTGTCAGAAATGTCCAACATATGTTTGTTACCAGCCTTACTCCTCTATAGTGGGTCAATATTTATTAAAATGGCACTCATAATACTGGCAAAGGCTTTAGTGGAGCTTTTGTAGAGCATCAATGATCAGTGTACTGGCGATGTCTTGTAAACTCAACTATATCTTTAGTCAAACCTGGCCAGAAAAAAATGTTTACTAATTCTGTGACACATTTTGAGTCGTCCCAGATGAGCTGCACAAAGTTTAGTTTGTCCCATTTTTAAACCTGTCCTCCATACACTAAAAGAAAGAACTATTTGCTGATTTCGATACAGAAGATTATTATGACAAAAAGTATCTAAAATAAAAGCCTATAATATTAATGTATACTCTTCTATAAATTATATAAAATTTTATAAATGATATAAATTATAGACTATAATACAATACACTAATGGTCAGATTTCATTTTTTATCTCTTTCTATGTGTTTGTCACTGTTAGACTCTAGTGCTGCAAATGTTTGTGTGCAGATCAGCAGAATTGCTGGAGTGATGTCACAACTCTCTTTATGACATCATCACCTAGCAACAGTCTCTCAGCAGTGACATCAGTGATGCAGTGATGTCATATACAGTGACATATTAATGACAGCTCAGTGTAAATAATCTAATGTTCAAATAGATGAATTATTCATTGAAGTATTGAGTTTATCATTCAACAGTCTTGTGTCAGTGTCAGATCAACTGTAACAACTTAAAAACTTTGCTATAGTGAATCTTTATGTAGATGATACTGTGATCTACTTTCATCTTCACTATAAGTCAGACTGTTATTCAACTCAATGCTGTTTTAGTTAGGTTAGGATTTTATTACAGGGCTGTGCTTTAATCTTGCAGTTAGGAAAGCATTTTTTCAGTTTATTTTAAATGTTTTGGCTGCAGCAGTGTGGACTTCGGAGCGTAAAAATTACAGATGGGACAACCTACGGACTCATAGACTGAGCGAGCGTGCACAATTTAAGGCCACGAGACCGAAAGCCCACATAAGGTGCGCTATTAGGGACAGGACCTTAGTGGAGTAATGTTAAAGTTTTATGTGTTGTAGCTGTTGGGGTGTGACTTACACCTCTAGAAGAGTTTGATCTTTAGTGGGATCAACAGTAGATATTCACTCTTCATACTCACATCCCACTGGATATACAGTAGAGAAAACATACTGGGATTTGTTAAACATTAATGCTTGGAAATTAAAGAATCTGCATGAGGTTCATCAGTTTGTTGGTCATGTGGAGTATAAAACATTTGCAGATTATTGGCTCAGTTTATTAGTAATGAAAGAAACAGGTTTATAAAAATATAAAACATAATCTGTCGTGTGAATCGAGTTGAGACTGTTGCTCAAGAATAAGAGCACTAGCAGTAAAAAGATGAAGATTAATGATTAGATTTTTTTCTGCTGGAGACATAAAAGATGAAGTAAAGATAAGAGACATCTTTTACAGGACTCAGCAATAATTAACAGCTATAAATTAACTTTTAATATAATAGTATGTAATAGTTTTCAAAATATGTAAAGTTCAAGCATGTTATGAAATGCTTTTCTTCTTCTTATGCTATGAAAAGTGTCAAAAAGAGTTTCTTTAACATCCGCTTGAGTACGAGAAAATGAGATAAGATCATTAAATGATCTACTACAACTTCAGATATTGACACAACTTTACAAACCGATTAAAGTCAGAGATCTCCACAAGCACGCATGTATACACATGTCTATGTATTTAATCTTTTATTTGAAATGTTACTTGAGGAAAACAAGTTTTAAGTTTTTAAGCATGTGATATTAAGTATCTCAAAGGTACATATTAATACATCTGAGGTATGTAAATAGTTCATATTAGGACACAGTTTATCTGACAGTGTATTTAAAGACAAGCTGGAGAGACCAGAATGTAACCACAAAGTTGTCTTCTCACAGACGCTTTACATGTAATTTACTGCTAACAACAACGCCCTGAATCTGTTTAGGAGCTTCTTATTAATGCCAGATTATCAATAGATGGATTGGGCAATAATGGGGCACCAAGAGCTCCAGACTGAGACCAATCTTTTTGGGTATCTTCTGACTAGAATTAGTCGAGGGGGTTTTATGATTCTGTGGTTCACGACTTCCTGAACGTTTCATTAAATGTGCATTATGGCATGTGCAATAAATTCTATTTATTATCAAAGTATTTGTTAGTTATACAGTTATTTTAAAGAAAAATGTGAATAATTGCATTGCAGGCTGATTTAAGCTGCGGTCACACTTTGGTCAGACGTTGCTGTGTGGAGCAGCTCATCAGTTTGATCTTTTGCTTCATTTATTTGTACATTTCAGTAGAGAGAAAGGTCACACAGTGATGTACCAGTTTTGTACTGATCACAATGCTCCACATGATATGAATTCACAGAGCTTTGACTTGAACTTTGTTATGCAGCGACCTGCGAAATATCATCACACAAGTTTACGTTTCTGTCTGACGCATTCACTTGTGTTTGAATGGAAGTCAATGGAATGAAAAGTGTAGTGTGACCGGCCCTTTAAGCAGCGCAGCATCTTCTTCTCTTCTTACTAAATCACAAATTTAAACTGATCATTACTGCCATCTATTGTTCTGTCACTCGTCTTTGTGAAGATTGTCTGGAGAAAAGTCGACACATCTATCCAGTTATAATGCCGTGATGGAGCAAGACATGACGACAGAATCTGAAGATGTAGAAATGAATTGCACATGGCCGTATTTGTTCATGTCTTCTAAAAAAACAAACAGTAAAATGTACATGTTCGTATGTAATCTGAGCAAACTTTAAATAAATAAATATCACTGAAATAAAATTGAAGAAAATAAATAAATTTAAATAAAATACCTAAAAAATGTCATTTCAGAGTGTAAGAACAATAAGGTCAGCTGCTCTGCACAGGTTGAGTTTCATTGAGGTTGAATTTATTAACATGTAAAGAAAACAGACTGACATTACATTCAGTGATGCTATTGATCATAAGAGCCTTTTACATTTTTGTTTTATTTATCTTTTATTAAACAATAATTAAATAACATTTTGAAATGTCATGAACTGAAGTTTATGTTGTAAATTTTACACTTGTTTTTGAGGTTGTCTCTGATATGATGTGTTTTGCTTACCAGTCTAATCTAGTATTAAACTGAAGCTGGTATAAACTGGTTTTCTGGGCAGAGATGTCTATCACACAGTCTCATCCTGTTTAAGTGGGTGGTTTGTGGCAAAGCCGATCAAGTTTTTATGCTGATTCAAAAACACGACACTCATTTTTAATCTGTCTTTAGAATTAAAATATATATTTTTTTGTATAATGTATCCATTGTCTGATTGGTCTGACTGCCCTTTCGCAAGGGCTTCTGGGTTGGTAAAGTGTGTAAAGCCTGCTGCAGACAGCATCAAGGGGGCGCTGATGAGCACACTTCGAAGCGTAAAAATTAAAGATGTGACACCCTACGAACTCGTAGACTAAGCGAGCGCACACGTTTGCTAAATATGTTACTATCAGCTCCATTGTACATTTTTGTTAACAAGTTTTACAATTTCAAAGAAACAAGTAGATTCAGTTTCCCCAAAAGTTCAATGTAAATATAAAAATTATTTCTGTCTCAGTTTATTAATAATGAAAGGAACAGGTTTATAAAAATATAAAACATAATCTGTCCTGTGAATGGAGTTGAGACTGTTGCTCAAGAATAAGAGCACTAGCAGTAAAAAGATGAAGATTAATGATTAGATTTTTTTCTGCTGGAGACATAAAAGATGAAGTAAAGATAAGAGACATCTTTTACAGGCAGTGGCGTCTATATGCTTGTTGTATCTCACAGTAAGTTTGTTTCTGCAATATGAAAATGAGAGTTATGTGATTCCCATTACAAATCCAGACAATAACCAATTTACAACGTCTATTGCTGGTGTTTGTTAGTTCAGTTTGTTAGATCAGTCTGAATCGTAATCTAATGCTTCACATTTTTTTTCTTATTAAGTTTTTTTAGTAAGATCACAGACTGAAGTTGCAGTAGTGTATAAATTACATTGTTTTAAATACATCCTATAAGGAATTTTCAAGCAAAGGATGATCTGAGAGGGGCTTGAAAATATTTTTCTGTACAAAAGGAGGCCGGTGGAAAAAGTTTGGGAACTACTAGCTTAAGGTTAAACCAAGACTTTCTGTCTTATACTGTACCAAACTGTAAAAAATGGTGTTATGTTAAGAAGTTCAAAATAAAATAAATCTGTTTTTATATGTCCAACTTAATTTTATATACTCAATATTACTGTCGTGCAATTCAAATGAAACCCTTCAGGCAATGTTGGGTCATGGGGGGGCTCCAGTTTCTTGGACTTTTCTTAGGGCCCCCAAAATTATAAACACAACACTGTTTACAGGACTCTCCAACAAACAACAGCTACACGTAAAGATAAGAATAGTTGTCAGATTATGTAAAATTCAGGCATGTTATAAAATGCTTTCCTTCTTCTTGTGCTATGAAAAGTGTCAAAAAGTGAAGGAGAGTCTTTCTTTAACATCCGCTTGAGTACGATAATCAGATCATTAAATGATCTACCACAACTTCAGATATTGACACAACTTTACAAACCGGTTGAAGTCGGAGATCTCCACGAGCACGTATGTATTCACATGTATATGTATTGAATCTTTGAAATGTTACAAAAAACAATCATGTTAGTTTTATTTTACTGTAATAACTGTCTGATGATTTGAGCGTCACAATGATGTTTTATTTTTTCTCAGGAATAAGAAAAGAGTTTTGGGTCTAATGTGACTTTCTACAAAACTACATCATGAACTTCAGACTCTCATCATTGATCCTGCTGTTACACATTCAAGGTATGAACACTTTGGAGTAGATGACAGTTTTGTGGTTGTTGGACATTTGGGAAAAGCATCAGTGTTGTTTACTGCATTAAGACAGTGATATAAGACAAGAGTCAGTACAAACTTTAATTATTCAAACAAGAAAATGTACAGCTGTCACCAGGGCAGTGCCCTTTCAAAAGTAAACTTTATTTTTACCTAAACAGTGTATATAAGTATCTCAAAGGTACATATTAATACATCTGAGGTATGTAAATACTTATTAGGACATAATATTTCTGACAGTGTAAGTAGAGATAACAACACTGAAATAAAACTTGAATTGGTTAAACTATAAATGCATGAAATGGTAAATAATACAATTAACGGTTTCAAATGTGTATGAGATATTACCTGATACTATAGAGAACAGAGAAAGAAAGAGAGACACCACTAGATACGTCCGTTTGTAATCGTATTAAGAAGCCTTCATGTAGTTGGAGCTGATGGTGTAGTGGGCGACCCGAGTTTGATTCCCGGCTCGTGGTCATTTGCTGATCTCATACCCTTCTCTCCTCCCTGTACTTTCCATGTCCTCCCCTAACCTCACTATTGAATAAAGACAAAACTGGCCAAAAAATCTAACAAAAAAGCCTTCATGTAAACACCTAAATCAATACGATTGAGGTTCAGGGACGTGCACAGACATTTTGAGGGGCAGGGGCTCAAGTGAAATAAAGGGCACTTCTCATCATTATGTATATTTTTTTTCTTTTTTTTTTTAAACAAAAAGTATATATATTAACGCAATTCTGACTTCCTTTTTAAAAAAATATTTTAAAAGTTCAAAAAAGTTCAAACTCACGCAATTGTTTAATTTTCAAAAGATGTCTACAAAATAATCAGTTGTTCACACAGACACAATGGTCTCCTTAGTAGTCTAGGTTTATAGAGCAGCAAAGGAAGCCATTACACAATGTGCATGTTTTGAAAACATTAAATTACACATTAATTACAAATTTGTTAAAATGCTAAAAACAAAGTTGTGACTGCTGAGTTAGCCCTACATGCCAATAAATGCTATATCATATGCTAGCGTTTAGCTAATTAGTTGTTAGTTGTTACTCAAAATGTATTTTTGTCTGATAAGGGCTCAAAATATAAGGTCTGTTTACTAATGTGAGCTTCTGGCATGAGCCTCAGAGCAGAGCAATCAGAGCAGAGCTCAACATTATTATTCATGACCCTTTCAAATAGAGCAAAAATAGACCATTTAATTAAAATGACAAATTCTAGGGTTGTAAATAGACATGTAAAAACGTTTCTGGATCATTTTTGCACTTAATAAAGCAACATACCTTCTATGTAATTGTCAAAGAACAATTTAACATATTATGACAACACATCCTATTGCACCTTTAATCTTAGGTTTCAAATTTATTAGGGTTACACATGTCAGAAACAACAAATATAGATTAGGCCTATTTTATTTGTATTTTATATTTTACTTTTTTGTGATGTCAGTGAAAATTCAGACTGGGCAAGTAAAATACTGAACCATCAGATTTCTTCCCAATCTACTACATCACTCCAGTATACTACATTTTACTTATTTAACAGACATTACAAAAAAACGCAAACAAAAAGCTTACTACTGCAGTTAGCAATTATTTTATTGTTTGTGCTTTATTATTTTATGAGCAGTCTGTTTAAACTACATACACTACACTGTTACAAGTTTGCAACTCTTCATGTTAATATGGGATTGCCATGGAAAACAATGTCCCTGAATCGGTATGTGTAAAAACGTGTCCCATATTGCATAAAACTGTTAATATAAGAATGCTTTCCTCACACACTTACCGGTAGCTGCCTGCATAATCATGCACATGATCGCGTCTCGTTCGGGCTCACGGGCTGAGCTTTGGCGCTTAAAGCGCGCGAATGATGCAGCACGAGTGTAGACAAACCAATCAAAAGCGAAGTAAGTTAGAGAGGCGGGACTAAGGAAAGGTAAAGCCAATCATATTAGCGATTTGAATTTTGGAGGCGGGACTCATCTGTTAACCGTTTGTGTGCCGCAAATAGCGCTATTTTTCTTTATATAAGAGTTTAAATCTCATTTAAATGATTTCTGAATAAATTCATGTTAAATTAAATAAGCAACAAGTAAAAAACACAAGAAACAGACAGACATAAGTTGTTATATGAATAAAGATCATATTATTATTTTTTTTTAAAAGCACCCCAGAAAAAAGGGCACTTTCTCTCCAGGAATAAAAAGGGCAGGTGCTCAAGCCCCCTTTGATGTCTATGTGTGCACGTGCCTGTTGAGGTTGATCGGATGCAAATTTGTATCGTATTGAAGGGGTTGGTGTTCTTACTCATGTGTACTCTGCTAGTCTAGTAAGTTATTGTCAAGTTTACTGTTAAGCATTCAAGTAGTTCCTGTCATAGTTTTGTGTAGTCTTATTCTGTTTATCATCTGTCTTTGTTGGTGCCTTTAGGTGTTTTAGGCACCAATTGGGTTTTCTTTTGTACCCCTCTCTCTCTCTCTCTCTCTCTCTCTCTCTCTCTCTCTCTCTCTCTCTCTCTCTCTCTCAGAGTAATACATTCCTATATTTTCTCTTCTATCAGGGATTCCTAGTTGTGATTTATATCAGCAACTCATTTGGAGAGTAATGTAATGACTTAGTTAATGCTGTTGGGTCAGTTTCCCAGACAGGGTTTAGATTAATCCAGAACTAGGCTTTAGTTATATTAAGACATTTAAGTAACTTTTACAAACATACGTTACACAAAAAAATACTGGTGTGCATCTTGAAATAAAACATTGGCACTGATAAGTTGATAGATAGTTAGTAACATTTTACAATAAAGTTGAATTTGTTAACATTATATATACATCAGCTAACTTCAGTAGGTCAGATTAAAAAGAAAAATGTATAAATAAACTCAGGTTATTTCAGATTAAGTTACATCATTGTTCTCTAGTCCAGAATTTTACATTACATTTACATTATACTGGGTTACGAATGTTAATAATATTTTATATTTATTTTCAGGGTCCCTAACATTGGATAACTTTAATGTAACCTGTAATGAACTGAATATTTGTGCTCTGAGGGGGACATGGATGATAGTGAGGTGTGATTACTCAAACATCAACATCAAAACTGGGTTCTGGTTCAGTCAGAAACAGAGAACAAACTGGAGAAACAAAGATGAACCTGAAGATTTGACTTTAGATTCAGATTACTCAGGACGAGTGGATCAAGAGATCACTAAAAACAACTCACGACTAACAATAAGAGATCCAAAAGAGAGAGACAGTGGAGAATATCAGCTCATGGTCATTATGAAGGATGGAGTTAAACATCTCAGCTCAGTCACAGTCAATCTAACAGTTTCAGGTACATTTACATTCTCATCAGTCCAGTTAAACTCTTTTCATTTCTCATCTAATGTAAGGTTTTGATTATTTAGTTTTACAGGTGAAGATGAATCCTGAATCTACAGGACAGCGAGTAAAACTGAGCTGTGATTCCTCCTGCCCTTTAACATCTGAAAATTATTACTACTGGTTCAAGAATGGACAATATTTTACATTTGACCAAACTATATTTGTGTCATCCAGTGAAAACACTGACAGTTATTCCTGCTTTGAGTGGTCTGGTTCAGTTCCCTCTTCATCTGTGTGTGAGTCTGACATTTATAAAATATTTAAATTAAAATGGAAGAACAAACTTTGCAGTTTTCTTGTTGATTCATATACAGTATGAGTGTGTTTGTAATTGATTGTGAATGTTACAGCAGTATTTTGTGACTCTTTCAGGTCTTTCTAACAGTAGCTGTTGGGGTGTGACTTACACCTCTACAAGAGTTTGTGCTTTAGTGGGATCAACAGTAAATATTCACTCTTCATACTCACATCCCACTGGATATACAGTAAATAAAACATCCTGGCATTACTATCATCATGGGGAACTCAGTGATCTGCGTGAGGATCATCAGTTTGCTGGTCGTGTGGAGTTTGTGGGAAACACACTGAGAGTCAAAGACGTCAGCACAAATGACACTGGAATATATCAGTTCAGGATCATCACTAACACATCAGATGAAGTTTCTGGTTATCCTGGAGTCTATCTTAAAGTTACAGGTAACTGCTCATAATAAACTCTCTGTAAAGCTGCTTTCACTGATCAGATTTGATGAATATATTTATGCTACTGTTTTAGGGTCCTTACAATTTTTTTATCTTTTGTTAAACGATGAGTAGATTACATTTTAAATATTAAAATATCAATGCTATCAATCATTTGAGTTATTCATCTTAAATTTCATCTCGTCTGAACACTGTATGATGTTTATGTTGTGAATGTTACACTTGTTTTTGAGGTTGTCCATGTTGAAAATAATATAATGTGTTTTGTACTGCATATATGATGCTGCTGTATCTGAATGGCTTCATTAGTTGGACTATTCAGTTTACCAGCTTGCAAGAATGGTTGATTGAATGCTGGTAAATAGTGTAAATATGTTGCTCAAGCAGCCAGGCCAGCAGCAAATCAGCACTTACCAGTCTAATCCAGTATTAAAACTGAAGCTGGTATAAACTGGTTTTATGAGTTGTTACACGTTCTGTCTAAGTGTGCGATTTGTGACAAACTTGCAAAGTTGATCAAGACTTTATGTTGATATTGAGGACACTCATCACAGAGATCTTCAGATTTAAAACAAATACGCTAATCAACATTTGACATTGATCAAAAAAGTTAATAAAAGATGCTCTTAGATAAAAATGTTTTTAATCACTTCAAATGTTGACTGTATATTTATGTTGAACTCGTGTGTTTGACAGATGCTTTTATTTGAAGCATTTTGAACTGCGTTCACATTATATATTTTATTTGTATGTGTGTGTTTGACTGCATTATCTTGCCATTGTTCACATCATACTGAATTGAGTGGAATCAAACATTTCAGACCTAATTTTAAAAAGTAGTTGACGTGAACTTTGTTATATTAAATCTCAGGTACACATGTGAGAAGCAGTCCAGACCCTGTGATAGATGGAGAAAAAGTGATATTAAGCTGTTCAACTGAATGCACTCTGGATAACAAACATACTTACATCTGGTATAAGAATGGACAACAGGTAACAGATGGATTGAGATTATTAAACAAGCTGTACCTGGACTCAATCAACAGTGAGGAGCTACAAGAGTATTCCTGTACTGTAAGAGGTAACACAACATCTCATCATACATCTGATGAAATTATATAAGAGAGAGTTTCAGTCCTTGATGCTGATTGGTTTATTTACAGCTATGACATCATCACTGAGCTACTTTCACTGTGCAGCACTTATAGATGATCATTAATATTGTAGCAGTTATAGTTTATATGTCAAACACTTCAGTATATCTCACAATGAAAGAAACATTTGTGTCATTATTATTTTTATTTTATAGCAATTTGTTTTATTAAAAGATTTCATACATTTGTCTCTGTGACAGTCTGTAAGTCACGGGTTAAAGGTCATTGCTCTCTTCAGTTGTGATGATATTTATAATGTAGCACAGCCTCTCATACCTGCATTCAGGTGATCTATCTGATAGATTTACTGTATTGATTTTAACATCATGAGTCTTTGTAATGAAGATGAAGAGTAAAGATATGTTCTGAAGTTTCTGAGGTTTGTCTTTCTTCAGATTCAATGGACAGAAACAATGAAACAACTGACAGAAACAACAAAGAAATGGACAAAGCCACTGAAGCAGTAGTGTACAGTTCAGTGTTTGTTCCTCTGTTGGTGTTTCTGCCTCAGTTTCTCATTATAGGAGCTGGATGGATCTGGTAAGTAAAAATATCAAGTAAAACTCAAAACTGCATAACATACAGTGAATATTCTGATATGAATTCAGATTGTAAGAGTGTGAATTTTGACCCTACAGGTTTTTCATCAGAATGAATAAATTGAACTCATCTGGAAACAAAACTGATGACAAAGAAATAGAGGTGAGAAAATCTGTATATCTGTATGTTAAATAAACTAATGGTCAGATTTTATAACATTATCTCTTTCTGTGTGTTTCTCATTGTTAGATGTTGCAGGTCTGTGAGTAGATCAGCTGTCTGTCCATCAGAACTACTGGAGTGATGTCACAACTCTCTTTATGACATCATCACCTAGCAACAGTCAAAACTTCACATTATGTACTCTGGTGACAGCAAAGATTTATTTGACATCTTAACAAAGTGTTGTGAAACATCCCTTTTAATGACAAGCTCAGTGTAAATAATATAATGCTCAAATACATGTTTTTTTTAGTTATGTTAGGATTTTTTACAGGGCTGTGCCTTAAACTTGCAGTTATGAAAGCATTTGTTCAGTTTACATTTTACATTTAAAAATTTTAAGCTTATAAAGATGTTTATCTGTGTGTGTGTTATTGTTATTTTTAGGCTGGGTTTTATATAAATAATTTACATGACATTTCAGTATTTAAAAATAGTATTAAAAGTCCTTTATATTAGTGAACCTTAATTTTGTTCTGAATTTGTTTTATTTTTATTTTGTCTATGTAATAGTGTGTATTTTTCATCCAAGTCTCCCTCAAAAGGAAAAGGGGACTTCTTAGTTTAATAAAGATTTATTAAAATAAAAATACACATAAAATTCTAATTGATCAGTAACTGTTTTAAAGGGACAATTCACCCAAAGATGAAACTCTGTCATTTCCTTATTTGACACTGACAGTATTCAATGACTTTCATATTTGTTGTTTCTACTATGTGAAATATCTTCATTTTGTGTTCAACAGAATAAATGCAGGAAATTCATGTAAGTAGTCTAGTGATTGTCTTCATTTCCCTATCAACATATACAAGTAAAACATAGTAAAAAAGGTGGACGTCCGTGACATCACCCATAGGAGCATTTTTGAAGCCAATAGTAGGCTGTGCCTGCCGTCACTTGCAGCGAAAATGGGTAAAGAGGCGGGACGTGGTTGAAGTTAAGCAGGCTGGTTGCTGAAACCACGCCCACCTAACTCAACTCTTGTGACGGCAGTGACTGTTCACCCGTCACTCAAGTGGCCACGCCCTTAATTATGCAGCACTTTAAGGTTTAATATAATTTAAACAGATGAGTTACAAAAAACTCACCCCCTCACAGTTGTCAGGGCAAAAACAATTTTTTATAACATTCAAAAAAAAAAAATTCTGCTCTATAGATGGGCATTTTAACATTGTGGTTTATGGGAATTGCGTCCGGTTGATGAATTGCAGTTTAAATCACTTCTGTATTGGCTTCATCAGAGAGATTAGAAGGTTATCCCTTTTTTCTTACTATGGAAGTCAATCAATCAGTTGTGTGCTTAACATCATTTATCAAAATATTTTCTTTTGTGTTAATCAGAAAAAAATAATTTATACAGATTTAGAACAACATGCGGATGAGAAAATAATGACAGAATTTTCATTTTATTGTGAACTATCCCTTTAATATCTTACCCATTGCAAGAAAAAAATCCAGGTTAGTTCATTTTAGGACATATTTTTTACTTCTTAATACAACACAATTTAATCTAGCCTGACTACGTCAGACTTCGTACTTCCGCTAAATTTCATTACGCTTCTGTACTCAGTCTGAGATACCTCCCATTCAAACCATTTTCCCCCGGTCTCAAAACGACCGTCCAATCAACGAACACAGGGCGGGCTGAGAGCCGTGACGTAGACGCTAAACGCCGAATCACGGTTGTAGTTTGTTGTGGACATGGAGACACAGAAAGCTCTGTTGTGGAGAACCGGCACTTGCCAACTTAAACCCGAACAAGAAAAGTGTTTGTTAAACATTTGAATGGAGATTATGTTGTTGCCCTACTCCCGACAAGTTTTTGGAAAAGTTTAATTTATCAACTTTACCGATCGTCAGCGAGAAACTGTGTGCAGCACAGCTTGACGTGCACAACGATCGAGAAATCATGGAAAGGAATTATATTGTTCACAGTTAATGGTGGAGGACGCGTGGGCAAGCATTCTTTGGTGACATTCCTGATTAACCAGAAAATAAGGTAGGAAGATTTAATTTACATATGGTTATGGTTGTCTGGTGGAAGAGTTTGAGAGGAGAGAGGGGCTTTCCTCTCGTTAGACGTGAGTGGAAAGCCACCGTAAGGATAGTGTTCAACTAGCTCTGGCCCGATTTACTTTACATAATCTGCAAAAGTCGTTCATAGCCATGTTAACTCTGGTATTTCGCTCGATGGATTTGTTTTCACACCATACGTGTATTTTACAGCAGAGATTCGATGCGGCTGATCCGGCGCATAAAGCACATCATATCCAAATGTTATGTGTGATTGGCTTACGTTTAGACCAATGATTTTAAACTTCAGACAAGCCCCTCCCACGAGAAGGAAAACGATTGTCAATTATGCCCAGCCAGACTCTGTCTATGAAGAGAAGCAAAATAGCAGAGGATGGTATTACCAGGCTAAATTTAATCCTTAACACATTTAAAAACGGAAAATGCATATGCAGTGAACAGTACATTAAATCATTAATTTATTAAAAGGGAAAATTGGTCTCGTACACACTGCAAACTTTCTGGAGTGACAACCGCATTAAACTGCGGGAGTGAATCCCCTAAATGTTCGTTTCATGTCTGTACGAAACAAGACTCACTCCCGAAAATGTGATGATTGACACAGAAATAACCATAGCAACGTTCTGCCGCCTCGCGTGCTTATCACTCACAGCTTTGACCAAAATTATAACAGCATTGTGTTTTGCAATAAACCTCCGCCTTGGCGTTGTGTATTTTTACGCTTTTGTGAGGCTGCTTCACAGCGCGGAGCGTGCGGTCTTGCAGTGTTGAGAGGTCCACGTCTTTTTTGTACGTAAATACCATTTTGCCGCTTAACCGTTTATGGCTTTTGGCTCATGAAGCGATCAAGTTTTTGGTGTTAATAAAGTGTGAGGGTGCCGGTCCAAATAGTTTGATCTTTGAGGTAAAGCATTTAGATTTATTTCAGTTTATTATTGGATTTTTCTTGTTCGCTGTTTTTTTTTAGTGCAAGATCTGGCAACACTAGTCAGCAAACGCTTGTGCCTCATTTTCTGAACCGCGCATACAGAAGACTTTTTCCTCTTCTTAGCATTTATTTTTTTCAGAAGAGAGACCTGTCCTTTTTATGATGAACGTTTAAACACTTGATTAGTTGTTCAGTTCGGTAATGTACACACTGTGCAGAGTTGTCAATACCTGCATTTTGCAGGAGTTAATTCGGTTGTAGAATGCGGTTGTGAGTCCGGTACTGAACTGTGTGTGTACAGAACAGGATTAAGCATTAAAAGGTGAAGTGACAACCGAATTAATATGCAGTGTGTACGGGACCATTAAAGGCGGAGTGCACAATGTTTGAAAGCCAATGTTGATATTTGAAATCACCTAAACAAACACGCCCCTACCCCAATAGAATCTGGACCTTCTTTTAAAAGACCCGCCCCACACATACACAACCCGGCAAGGATGTCAGTTAGTAGACGCGCTCCTTACTGCTGATTGGCTATAAGTGTGTTTTGGTAGTCGGCCCGTCTCCTTTTCCAAAGCGTTTTTCAAACATTGCGCACTCCGCCTTTAAACCACCGAAGGCTGCACGCGCCAGGTGATGTTCTTAAAATGACCGCTTGAGGGCGCTTAGGTTGCTATTATACAAACCTCCGTGGTTCTTTATTATAAATATCAGATTTTGCTGATAATTTTTTTTAATCAAATGTCTATTCATATTGTATGGAAGGTATTTTTGGACTTTTTAAAATTAATTAATTAAATGATAAAATAAAAATAAAATCGCAAAATATGTCCCAAATTTGAAAATTAAATGATAAAATAAAAATTAAAACATTATATTAAATGATTTCATTTTTAATGTGATAAAGCATCGGCCAAATTGAAAAATAAAATTAAATTGATGATTTGAGATTTCATTTTCCATATAATCTTGAGGCACGACTGACACAAAATAAAAAGTAAAGTAGCACTGGGTGTGAAAAAGACACTTTAGTTAACTGAATAAAAAATTAAAACTAATAAAATACTAACTCTGTCTGTTAGGGAGAATTAAACATTTGTAAGAGCATTGGTGACCTGTAACTTCAGATTAAGACAAGTGAACTAATTTTATATGTAGTTTAGGATAGCAGGTAGAGTATTTATTTATAAGTTTCTATTATTTAATTCACATTTTAGTTTTGTAACATTATTTATAGCCCTTCTTGCTATGTGGAAGCTCAACCAGCAGAGGTCACTCTATCCCCTTCTGTTTGAAGGGTGTGCAGAACTTCACCTGCCTTCCAGCTCCTCTTTCTATGACACTATAGCTGCTAAAAACTCTCAGCATCCACCATCTACTGTTACCCCTTCTGTGTCGAAACAAAACTCTTCCAAAACAAATCTATAAAGTTGTATACTTTTTATTTTCCTTTGCATTTTTCTCCTGTGTAATATACTTATTATGGAAGTAAAGTAGATGAAATATTTTTATGCAGCTTGTAGTTCTCATTAGTTATGTAGACCTGTGTGTGAAACCTAGCCTTACTCAGTCAAAAATGATCTCTAGCTCTGGGACTTTCAGATCTTTAAAGTTAAAGTTAGAAAATTAAATCATTTAGTTCCATTACATTAAATTACCAGGTATACAGCGATGATGCAGTTGCTGTGAAATTTACTATTTTATTCTATTACATTGACTACGGCAAAAGATAAGATATTAGATACACAAATTACTAGATTCACTGTTTAGAGTTACGAGAAGTGTAGCGTTTAGGACATCTGCTGTTACCCGCTGTGTAAATGCAACAAGAACAGCATATTTACACATTCAATGACATTTAAACAATTGCAAAAGTTTTTATTACAGGAAATATTTAATATGACATTGTGATGAAAGAATTAGCATAAAGTTATAGTATGTTGCGTGTGTGTGATATAAATGTAGCCTATATAGTTATAATGTGAACGTGACTAAAGACTTTTCTCAGTAAGAACTGAGAAAAACAATATAAATTTTGTAGCCTATCAATTCCTAGTTTTCTTTTTCATTTTATAAATGGAAACAATAAATGAAAATACAACTGGTTGATTGCTTTCCGTTTTTGATTTTAAAACGGATATGGAATTGATGGATGATACCCAGGGGCACGTTCAAGCTCACACGTTCAAGGCGGTTGCTACGGTTTCCGGGTTGAACGACATGTTTCCTGGAAACGGTGTGCAACAGGTTTTAGATGCATTTTCTCTTGTTTGGTGGGTGTGTCAGAAATGTCGGCCCAATCAGCGGCAAGATGTATAAAACCACGCGGTAGTAAAGAGACAGCTCGCTCAATGGGTTCAAGTTGGAATGTTGTCTTTCATTCTGGACGGTAAGGTCAGTGACTGTAACATTGAGGGTATTTTACAGTATTAAACACACATTTATAATGATTTCATCAGGCTTCAGAAACATTTTAAAAAGAACAGAAAGAATGGCCTCTCAGCTACCGTAGTTGCAACTCTTGCGTCATCACAACAGGGCGTTCAACACATCACTGTTTCTGTTAAATAAACGTTGTGCAACGTTTTGTCGGGGCAGATTTTCCCCTGACCCTGCAGGCACCATCTCGTGATCATCCACCATCTAGACTTTTGTAAAGAGTTACTAAGGTAAAATTAAAACAGCTTTTATAATGTTTAGTTTTACAATTAAGCTGAAGTTGACAATTAAAATTTTCCTAAAAGTTTATCTCACTGATCATTTACTGATAACTAGATATAGATACACTTTTCTGGGGAGGTTGCTAGCTAGTTCTAGATATTTTTTTCACAATGGCTATGTTTACATGCACAAAATTTGTGAATCCGACTAAATTTAATACGATTGAAGGTTACGACGATACAGTTTGCATGCACCCTAAACATTGCAATCTGATTTGTTCGTTTACATGTAGATTATTTAGAATACGAACCGAAAGTCTGCGCAAGCGGACAGCCAGGGTTGCCAGACTCACGTTTCAAAATCATCCGACTGGACGTCCAAAACTAGCCAAAAAGCATCACAATGACTATTCACAGCCCAAATACCAATAACTTATCAATGAAATCATTTAATCTTTAACTCGCAGAAAAAAACAACTGGTGGAAACAGTTTATCCCAAATCTAAACTCGAAAAAAAGCAGAGGACTTGGCAACGCAACGCTCGCGACAGCATCTCTCGTTGGAGTTCACGCTTTACTCTGTATAAAAGTCAAAACTGAGTTGGAGTTGTTCTTAAGAAGTTTTCCGATATATGTAATGAAAACACACTTTTCAAAAGTCAGAACACTATTTTATTGCTTTAAGCAGCCTAATGTTTTAAAAGTATAAACAAACGCTGCAGAATTTAGTACAGCGCGTGACCCCATTAATGCTGTTGTTGATGCGTGTTTCTGTGACGAGATTCATAAATATAATATGTGAACTTGGAGCGCAAATGTTCTGCGCGTGTGCACAACGTATTTTTGCATCCGATTGAGAAAGTCACAGTCAAACTAACATTGTGTTTTTATCAGCAATAAGAAAAGTTCTTCTTTAATGTTTTTGTAGCTGAGTTTCTACAAAGAGAAATCATGAACTTCAGACTCTCATCACTGATCCTGCTGTTACACATTCAAGGTATGAAACACAGTTTTGTTGTTGTACTGAAATACGTCAATTCATTATATATTTGTTAAAAGTATGTCAGATTTTAAACTAGTTTAGTCTAATTAAATTTACATTGCTGAACTCCAAAGGCTGGATTCTCGATTCTCTAATCTCTCATCTTGCTCTGTAATTTTAATGAAGTTAAACACAGATAATCTACAAATATTATTAATGTTACGGTTACGGTTACTTCTTCAGGGTCCCTAACATTGGATAACTTTAATGTAACCTGTGATAAACTGAACATTTGTGGTGCGAGGGGAGAACTGGTGACAGTGAGGTGCGATTACTCAAACATCAACATCACAACTGGGTTCTGGTTCAGTCAGAAACAGAGAACAAACTGGAGAAACAAAGATGAACCTGAAGATTTGACTTTAGATTCAGATTACTCAGGACGAATGTATCAGATGATCACTGAAGATTACTCAGATCTCACAATAAGAGATTCGAGAGAGAGAGACAGTGGAGAATATCAGCTCATGTTCATTATGAAGGATGGAGTTAAACATCTCAGCTCAGTCACAGTCAATCTAACAGTTTCAGGTACATTTACATTCTCATCAGTCCAGTTAAACTCTTTTCATTTCTCATCTAATGTAAGGTTTTGATTATTTAGTTTTACAGGTGAAGATGAATCCTGAATCTACAGGACAGCGAGTAAAACTGAGCTGTGATTCCTCCTGCCCTTTAACATCTAAATATAATTACCGCTGGTACAAGAATGGACAACATTTAACATTTGCCCAAAGCATATTTGTGTCATCCAGTGAAAACACTGACAGTTATTACTGCTCTGAGTTTGATTCAGATCTCTCTTCATCTGTGTGTGAGTCTGACATTTACACAATATTTAGATTAATTATATATTAAATTAGCAGTTTTCTTGTTGATTTATATACAGTATGAGTGTGTTTGTGATTGATTGTGAATGTTACAGCAGTATTTTGTGACTCTTTCAGGTGTTTCTAACAGTAGCTGTTGGGGTGTGACTTACACCTCTAGAAGAGTTTGTGCTTTAGTGGGATCAACAGTAAATATTCACTCTTCATACTCACATCCCACTGGATATATAGTAAATAAAACATACTGGTATTACCATCTTTATGGGGCATTCAGAGATCTGCTTGAGGATCGTCAGTTTTCTGGTCGTGTGGAGTTTGTGGGAAACACACTGAGAATCAAAGACGTCAACACGAGTGACACTGGACATTATCAGTTCAGGATCATCACTAACAGATCAGATAAAGTTTCTGGTTCTCCTGGAGTCTATCTTACTGTTACAGGTAACTGCTGATAACAAACTCTATGTAGTGCAGCACTCATTATACTGAAGCATTATAGTTCGAGTAGGAGTCTGATATCAGCACGACTGTGATTAGAGGTTTAGGTCATGCTTTATCAATCGAGCTAAATCAAAAATATGAGGCCCAACTTTGAAAAGTAGTTGATGTGAACTCTGTTTTATGAAATCTCAGATACAGAGGTGAGAAGCAGTCCAGACCCTGTGATAGATGGAGAAAAAGTGATATTAAGCTGTTCAACTGAATGCACTCTGGATAACAAACATACTTACATCTGGTATAAGAATGGACAACAGGTAACAGATGGATTGAGATTATTAAACAAGCTGTACCTGGACTCAATCAACAGTGAGGAGCTATATGAGTATTCCTGTACTGTAAGAGGTAACACAACATCTCATCATACATCTGACTTTACTGTTACACTGTAAAAAGTAAACAGTTGGATCAACTTAAATAAGTTCAGTTGGTAATACCTAAAACATTAAGTTGTTTCTTATTGTGAAATTAAAGTAAAATTTTAAGTAGTTTTAGTTACCGACTGAAGTAACTCTTTAAAGCTACAGTCGGAAACTCTGGAGGATTGAGATGATTTCGAATGTTTTCAATTTTTTTGCCCCTCCCACACTACCACAAGCAACCTCATATCGAGCTCGTCCTCAGCAGTGCGTGTTTAAGCATACTTAGATTACTTACATAACAATCAGAAATACAATAAATGGTTGATAAAGCACAATTACCTGTCAAGAAGAAATGTGACAAGCTCTGCATCCAGCTAGAACCCTTTAAAAGCTCATAGATCCCTCCACCTTTCAAATGCTGGTCCGATATTGATCCTAGTTTTATTACAGGCACGGTCGCTTTCTATCTTCGTTTCCTTGGTTGTTTTCTTTTCATTGGTTGTTCTGCTAGCTCTGGTTGTTAGCCAAGGAATCGGAAGTTTGTTAGTGAATGTTGTCTCTGCCATCACGCTGTGTTCAATATAAGGTGGATTCATGTGATATTAGGTTTGTTCGACTTCAAGTAGCGCCGCAAGAACCGACAGCCGGGTGACGTCAAAGTACTGCGAGAGCGAGACGAAATTAGACTGTATGATTTCTCTAATCGTTTTCGCTGTACTTTCGCGTCATCCCGCTGTCGGTTCTTGTGGCGCTTCATGGAGTCAAACAAGCCTAATGTAACACACGCACGGGGGGAGGGGGGATCTGTGGCGTGTGCAGGAACTGTGATTGACAGGCAGATTTTACACAGCCCTGCGCTGATTGGACCAGATGAACCGAGAGCGGTGGATTTTTGCCAACCGAAATAACAGGCTCTAGGTGGAGGTAGAAGTTGATCCAACTTTTCACTTGTTACAGTGTAAATGATAAAATAGATAGTTTCAGTCCTTGATGCTGATTGGTTTATTCTCAGCTATGACATCATCACTGAGCTACTTTCAGTCTCACTGTGCAGCACTCATAGCTGATCATTAATATTGAAGTAAGATTCTACAAAATTACAGAAATGTTCAAGTACAAGCACACATCTTGGTTAGTTATTGCCTAATAAATCAAATAAGTCACTGGCGCAGCTTCTGCAGGTTTCAAAGTCAGGTGTCGGTGTGCCGCGTTGTTTTGTGCACCATCATTACTGGGGAAACCCCTAAAAAAAGAAGATGAGGAACCCCAATCAAGGTGAAATCATTATTTTCTAACGCAAGCTGTACTTTAAATGTACTAACACAACCAAAAGTGAAAGTGTTTTAGCGCTGTCAGTGGCACTGAACGGCATAACGCATCACTCAGAACTTTTGTGTTATTTTGAAAATATGCACACAGCTGTCATGATGGTTATTTGCTGAGTAGCGCTGTGATAACGGCTGCAGTGAGACTGAAATCTGAGAATCACAGAAAAGTCTAATTCTGAATGTTCTGCCTTTTCTGAATATAACTGAGTTTGTATCTTTTTTCAGATACAATGGACAAAACAAATGCTTAAACACATAAAAATGGTATGATACTGATTAAAACAAGGCTTGTCTTTCTGAAGGTTTGCTACTGTAAATGTTTTAATAAAGCTTTTTTGTACCTGCCTTTCTGAGATATTTATCCACATATTATATTTGTATTAAGACATTCATAATCGTCAGATAAATGTTATCTTTTGAATATATTTCTCTGTTTTCTGTTTTGACTGCAGTATGTGGTAACACTTTCTATGAAGTCTGTGTTTATAATGCATTATTGCAGGTATATTCCCTTATAATAAACATTATTATACTGTATGTTGTATTGTCTAATAAATAATCATTACAACAGTTACAATACATTATTTGTGGTTGCACCATTTATGAGTATGATGATTTATAACACATGACAAACTCCACATTGTTATCTTGTATCATAAGTACACGTTCTCATGTATTTTAAATTTCATATATTTGCATTGTATAATTGTCACTTGACCTAAAGCAGTAAATAAACCATAAGTCTTCTCATAAACATCCACAACGCTTTACATACAAATAACTGAAACAAACAGAAAGCTACAGATTGGGCTTTAATGTTCTTTAAAGGGAAAACGTGTCAGAAATCTCCAACATGTTTGTTACCAGCCTTACTCCACTATAGTGGGTCAATATTTATACCCAATCATTAAAATGGCACTCATAATACTGGCAAAGGCTTTAGTGGATCTTTTGTAGAGCATCAATGATCAGTGTACTGGTAATGTCTTGTAAACTCAACTATATCTTTAGTCAAACCTGGCCAGAAAAAAATGCTTACTAATTCTGTGACACATTTTGAGTCGTCCCAGATGAGCTGCCCAAAGTTTAGTTTGTCCCATTGTTAAACCTGTCCTTCATACACTAAAAGAAAGAACCATTTGCTGATTTCGATACAGAAGATTATTATGACAAAAAGTATCTAAAATAAAAGCCTATAATATTAATGTATACTCTTCTATAAATTATATAAAATTATAAATGATATAAATTATAGACTATAATACAATACACTAATGGTCAGTTTTCATTTTTTATCTCTTTCTGTGTGTTTGTCACTGTAAGACTCTAGTGCTGCAAATGTTTGTGTGCAGATCAGCAGAATTGCTGGAGTGATGTCACAACTCTCTTTATGACATCATCACCTAGCAACAGTCTCTCAGCAGTGACATCAGTGATGCAGTGATGTCATATACAGTAACATATTAATGACAGCTCAGTGTAAATAATCTAATGTTCAAATAGATGAATTATTCATTGAAGTATTGAGTTTATCATTCAACAGTCTTGTGTCAGTGTCAGATCAACTGTAACATCACAATGAATAAATCCTGTAAAAACTTTGCTATAGTGCATCTTTATGTAGATGATACTGTGATCTACTTCATCTTCACTATAAGTCAGGCTGTTATTGAACTCAATGCTGTTTTTAGTTAGGTTAAGATTTTATTACAGGGCTGAGCTTTAATCTTGTAGTTAGGAAAGCATTTGTTCAGTTTATTTTAAATGTTTTGGCTGCAGCAGTGTGGACTTCGGAGCGTAAAAATGACAGATGGGACACCCTACGGACTCATAGACTGAGCGAGCGTGCACAATTTAAGGCCACGAGACCGAAAGCCCACATAAGGTGCGCTATTAGGGACAGGACCTTAGTGGAGTAATGTTGAAGTTTTATGTGTTGTAGCTGTTGGGCTGTGACTTACACCTCTACAGAAGTTTGTGCTTTAGTGGGATCAACAGTAGATATTCACTCTTCATACTCTTCATACTTTGCTGGTCGTATGGAGTATGAAACATATGCAGATTATTGGCTCAGTTAATAAGGAACTAAAGGAACAGGTTTATAAAAATATGAAACATAATCTGTCCTGTGAATGGAGTTGAGACTGTTGCTCAAGAATAAGAGCACTAGCAGTAAAAAGATGAAGATTAATGATTAGATTTTTTTCTGCTGAAAACATAAAAGATGAAGTAAAGATAAGAGACATCTTTTACAGGCAGTGGTGTCTATATGCTTGTTGTATCTCACAGTAAGTTTGTTTCTGCAATATGAAAATGAGAGCTATGTGATTCCCAATTCAAATCCAGACAATAACCAACTTACAACGTTCACTGCTTGTGTTTGTCTGAATCGTAATCTAACCTTTTTTTCTTATTTAGTTTTTTTAGTAAGATCACAGACTGAAGTTGCAGTAGTGTAAAAATTACATTGTTTTAAATCCATCCTGTCAGCACTCTGCCATAAGAGTCTTGTTTTATATTTATGTTTTATTGCGATGGCAGGGTTCTGACAGTCTCTTGTTCCATGTGGAGGCTCATGGCCTTGTATATTGGGTCATGTTCCTCTGGTGTCTTGTCCTAGTCCCCGCCCCCTTGTTCTCCTTGTTAATTATTCATTATCAGTTCATCCCATTCTCCTATGTTGCCCTCGTTATCTTGTTTAGTTTTTCCCAATTTAATCTCCTCTTGTCTCTTATCTTGTGCTGGTTCATTGTGTACAGATGTGTTGTACTTTGTTGAGTTCATGTTTGATTTCAGTCTTGTTTTATATCAAAGTCTAGTATGTCATGTTAGTATTTTGTATATCATGTTTAGTGTTGAGTTGCCCCCTCGTGGGTTTTTGTTTTCTGTGTTTCATGTTAATAAATGTTTCCCCGACATCGTCTGTGCTTGGGTTCTCTTGTTCATTGTCAAATCCTCACACATCCTATAAGGAATTTGCAAGCAATGGATAGATCTGAGAGGGGCTTGAAAATATTTTTCTGTACAAAGGGAGGCCGGTGGAAAAAGTTTTTTTGTCTTATACCATGTTATGTTAAGCAGTTCAAAATAAAATACATCTATTTTTATATGTCCAACTTAATTCTATATACTCAATATTATTGTCGTGCAATTTAAATGAAAACCCTTCAGGCAATGTTGGGGCATGTGGGGCTCCAGTTTCTTGGACTTTCTTTATGGCCCCCAAAATGGTAAACATGCCACTGTTTACAGGAGTCTCCAACAAATAACAGCTACACGTAAAGATAAGCATAGTTGTCAGATTATATCAAATTCAAGCATGTTATAAAATGATTTCCTTCTTCTTATGCTATGAAAAGTGTCAAAAAGTGAAGGAGAGTCTTTCTTTAACATCCGCTTGAGTACGATAATCAGATCATTAAATGATCTACCACAACTTCAGATATTGACACAACTTTACAAACCGATTGAAGTCAGAGATCTCCACGAGCACGTATGTATACACATGTATATGTATTGAACCTTTGAAATATTACAAAAAACAAGCATTTTAGTTGTGTTTTATTTTACTGTAATAACTGTCTGATGAATTGAGCGTCACAATGATGTTTTGTTTTTTCTCAGGAATAAGAAACGAGTTTTGGGTCTTATGTGACTTTCTACAAAACTTCATCATGAACTTCAGACTCTCATCATTGATCCTGCTGTTACACATTCAAGGTATGAACACTAGAACACTATTGAGTAAACATCAGTTTTGTGGTTATTGGACATTTGGGAAAAGCATCAGTGTTGTTTACTGCATTAAGACAGTGATATAAGTCAAGGGTCAGGACAAACCTTAATTATTCAAACAAGAAAATGTAGAAGCTGTCACACGGGTGATACCCTTTCAAAAGTAAACTTTATTTCTACATAAACACTGCGTATCTCAAAGGTACATATTGAAACATCTGAGGTATGTAAATAGTTCATATTAGGACATGATGTTTTATAAACAAGGTTTGGGAGGAGCTGATCAGTCAATGAACACAGCTGGCTTAGTACACTTAGTACCACCTCTATAAGGCTCTGTTTACACGTACATGGTTATTTTTAAAAACTGAGAGATTTACCTTCGTTTGCGCCCCTCGTTTACACGCAAACGGAGAACTCGCCTCTGAAACCGATTGTTTCTAAAAACTCCGGCCAGAGTGGAGATCTTGAAAATCTTCGGTTGCACGGTTGCATGTAAAGTGAGACAAACGGATGTTTAAGCAGGCAACGTCACAGAGTATGCGCCAGAGCTCGCACCTACGTCAAAAGTGCAACCCATGTTTACATGTGACTGCTACTCTGAACGCTTCCAAGTTCACATTTATGTTCGTGCAAACTCGTTTCGTGTGTTTGTATTTGCAAATACAGCTGCTCCATTATGTCGAGGAGCAGAGACGAGTGCTCGGAGGTCAGAAATTTTACGTGTGTTTGACTTCATGCTGCGCTGCAAGAACCGACAGATGGATGATGTCAAAGTACCGCGAGAGCGATTCGAAATTAGACCTCTACGTGTGATTCCTCAACTCGCTCTCGCGGTACGTTGACGTCATCAATCACCTACTGCAACAGCTCCTCCCTCCAACATGAAGAACCAGTTCACGTCACCACCAGCGCGGCCGGTGATTTGCTTACGTGGGCTTGAGCGTCTCTTGATGGCAAATATGCACGGGTACGTGTAAATAAACACTCTCTGAAAACTGACATGTGTGCACGATATTATTTTTGAAACCGGAGAGGTTGAAATATCAGTTTATGAAAATAGCCGCCCACGTGTAAACATAGCCTAAATAATCAAGACTCCTTACCCTCATTCTCCGGAATTATCGCAAACCCACCTCCACCCCTTCACCTCACTACGTACATTTAGCTAAGCACCGGGGATAACACGGGTCAGGGCACACCCCAGGCCTGGGGCTCCTTCCCCGGTCAAGGGACGAACGCTCCGAACTCGGGGGGTATTTCCCGAGCTCGGAACCTTCGCCCCGGGACAGCACGCCACACACGCATATTAGCAGTCCCACTTTATTGTCAGTGAGGCAAACTCGTAAAACACTTTTCTGACAGTGTAACTAAAGACAAGCTGGAGAGCCCAGAATGTAACCACAAAGTTGTCTTCCCACAGACGCTTTACATGCAATTTACTGCTTTGTGTTTGTAAGGGTGGATTCACTACAGCGGTTCAGTCTGTATGAACGCTGAAATGACTGAGAAATGTTAACAGCAAGAACTTCTTGTCAATTTTCACCCTTCTGTAATTTATATCGGTGACAGAAATAAGCTCAGTTATGATAGCAAAATATGAGGGAGAGCATTGCTAGAATATAAATATATTGTATTGATATAGAGTTTAAGTATTAGCATTAAATCAAAACTAAATAACAGATTTGTAAATAAAATGCTTTAATAACAGCACTGACTTAAAGTTACAATTTAATCGGTTACACTAAAAGCCTACATGTAGTCAGAGCCGATGGTGTAGTGGTCAGCGCTCCAACATATGGTGCTTTCGCACTTTCGTCGACCCGAGTCCGATTCCCGGCTCGTGGTTATTTGCCGATCCCATACCCCTCTTTCCTCCCTGTACTTTCCTGTCCTCCCCTAACCTCACTATTGAAAAAAGGCAAAAACTGCCCAAAATATATGTATATACGTTTCTTCAAGTCTATGTTTTATATGCTTCTACGGAAAAGATGAAATGTTTCAATTGTGGGGAAATAGGACATTTAATTTGCGCTTGTGCGGGTAAAGACAAAGAGAACAACAACTCGCTGGCTGTTGTTAATGTTGGGAAGTGCAGGCTGGACCCTCAAACGTTGATCCACCTATGGCGGATGATAGTATAGCGGAGGAAAGAGCAGTAGAAAACCTGCCCGTGAATGAAAGTGTGGTGATTCGGATAAGTGAGAGTGTAACTAATGAAAGTTGTTCAAATACCGAAGCCTTTAAAACTATTAACTGGTGTTAATACAGATACAGTGAATAATGATATTGACTTTACTGTTTCACAGCCTAATTTGCATTGGAATAACCCTGAAATGGTGACAGAGACGGAACAAACTATGTTTAAAGTTCCTTCTAAAAGGAAAAAATCTGGAGATTCACAAAATGTCAGAGCTAAAAAAGCGGAGGTAGAGGATGTTATTGATGAAGACGAAATGGAAAGTGGCAATGAATCTTCTGATTCTAGCATCAGTTTGTCTTAGATTGATTTTTCATGAAGTTGATGAGATCAAACTCTTTCTTAGGGCTACCAAAAACAAGAGTGGGGTTTGTGTAAAGCAGTTTTTCCTGACTTAAAGCAGTTGTGGATAAGACACTTTATGTCAGAAAGGTTGTTTACAAACAGAGAGATTTATAGACTCAAGAAAATAGTCACTTCTGACAATGGTAATGAAGGTAGTGATAAAGCCTAATAGAGCATTTTTAGATGTGATGTTTGTGTAAAGAGTGTTGCTTTTTTCTTGTTTTTTTTTTCTTTAACTATGGGGGAAGTAAATATTGCAACAGTAAATGTTAATGGAGCAAGGGAAGTGGAAAAGAGGGCAGAACTGTTTCAAGTGATTAAGCAAAGAAAAATGTATGTTGCCATGTTGCAAGAGACACACAGTGATTCAAGGAATGCTGCTGCCCAGATAGCAGTAAGTTCTGGGCCGATTCTGGCTTTTTTCCGCCAGTGTTGGCTGAAAGCCGGACAGATTTTTAGTGTATGCGCCAGAACTGGCCCAGATGAGGAAATAGTATACCAGTAGTAAACACTACTTATAGCTGTTGGCCCGAGTGTAAGCATACTCAGCTGAAGTCCGGGTCTACTAAAGTAGCGTCTCAGTGTAATCGGGCCGAATCTGGCATTGTGTAGTCGGACCGACTACGTTGCATTGTGCCTGGACCGATTACGGTTTAATATGATACTGCCAAGATGTGTATGATGTCAGAAATTCAGTATGTGGCCCGATACCAGTGGAACTGACACATGCCGGTTGTAACGCTGTTTGGCGGCAATTTAAAAATGTTTATGCTTCAGACGGACAGTATACAGTACACGGCCCGATTCCGTGATGCGGCAATCAGCCCTCTAGCTGTTGAACGGCAACATCACGACTGCTGTTATGATTTGAATCAAGCAGAGCACAAAGCTGAGCTCCCGTTCGACACAGACACCATCATCAATAACTGGTAAGTCACTGATTTAGTTTTTATATGTAAAAAATGCATGATAACAATGAAAAGGAATTGTTTGCTACATATTCAAAACCGTGAATTTTCCTGCATGTTTAGCCAGCTATCACGTTAGCTTAAATATTGTTGTTAGTAAGCTGAATCCATTTAGAAAGATGTAAATAATGTGGAATTTGATGTTGTTCAAATGTATTCTACTAATCATATTATTATAATTCAGCTTATGTGTGCCTTTACAAAATTGATTCCTGTGCTGAAAATATGAGGGCTGTCTGTGTGTGTGTAAAAAACTGCAAGGTCTTGGTTTCGGTTGAACGTAGGACCGACCTTGCAGCTGCTGGTGATAGCCAAAATAAGAACAATCCTTGAAAGAGAAAGCACACAGACAAAAGAAATACATGCTTTTGATATTAATTCACTAATAATCATTCATTTCCAGATTATTATAGAAGAGTTTAGATTTAAAACATTAAATGTTGTCATGAATATTAATGTATTAAAATATATAAATGATTATGCCTTTGTGCCCATGAATAATGTAGAAGATTGCCCTGTAATAAGACATTGCCATATAAGGATGAAATGCTCTAGGGCACAAGGTGTTCTGTATGTTTGTGTGTTATATACCCCCACAGGCTGAAGCAGGGTGTAGTAATGGAGTCAGATAATGAGATGAGAACCGCCTGTTATGGGGAGGAGAGATTTGAAGAAAGAACGACGTCACATATCATATAAATATTCATGTATTTCCGTAAGCTGGGTTGGTTGCTTGCCACATGGGGCCTTGAAACAACCCAGCGCTGTAAAACTTTTTCATATCTGATCAATAAATAGCTTATTTTTTTAATACCTTGTCTTTCCTCTAATTATGAACATGCAATGGACCATTAAAGTCCAACAATAACCAGTCGTCGTTCACGTGCAGGTTAACAGGTTTTTAATAATCAAGCAGAGAATTCAGACACACGTTCGTATCTTCATAAAAAGGAGCAGTACACACAACCTTATTTGAGCTAAAGTAGTTAAGAAGTTAAAGAGCACCCTGCTGAAAAATCCAGCATCAAACCAGCATGGGAATTATGATGGTCTTTGCTGGTGGTCACCAGCATAACAGCACCAAAACACAACATATGCTGTGGCTTGCTGGTATGACCAGCATGGGATGCTGGTGCTAATGCTGGTTTGGTGATGGTCCTGGTTTGAGGCTGTTTAGCTGGTGTTCACTAGCAAACCAGCACCAAAACACAACATATGCTGGTCTTGCTGGTAAACTGTTTTTTTCAGAAGGGCACATTTTTCAGATTCACGAATTTACACACCCTTTGATGTGTAAGTGTTGACATGTGAACGATGTGCAAATGTACAAAACCCTACACTGTAAAAAAATTGCTGTAATTATGCAGCTGGTTGCCAGTAACTTACAGTAGAAGTTAAAGACTGAAAATGTTTCATGTTAATTTAACTTTAAACAAACTGTTGCCAGTAAATAACATAAATGTAAAATCTACAGTAAGTTACTGGCAGCTAGTTGGCAGTAACACCCAGTAATACTGTAATTTCTACAGAAATTTTTTACAGTGCAAGTAAACAATGACGCCAGTTATCTTCTTCAACTTAAATCTCTTTTCTTGGACTACAACAAACACACAACAGTTTACTTCTATGGATTGCACACAACTTTTCTTAAATTAGCACACAAAAAATAGCATGCATCACTTCTTTGATATAAGCAATCAACTACTGTATGACCTGTGTCCTGTATGAAACTATGACCAACTATTAAGACTATAAATCTGTTTCAGGTTAACTGGTTGGGGCTTATTGGCGGGACAGATGTACGAGACTGCACATGGCATATATTGAAGAGGGCGACCGACAACTCCCTGGCTTAAAACCTCAACTGGATGGAAAATACTTTATTTACCACCCTCTAACTCAGAGAGGTAGTGATTGGTAAATATATCTGTTAATTATTTGTTAATAAAAATTAGACATTTCTTTTTAATATGCTCATTAAATGTTAAAGATTTCACAATGACAATATGGATTATTTATTTTAAAGATGCAGTTCGGAGAAGGTCCCTTACAGTTGTGGAGGGGACAATGAAGAGGTGGCTTGATCGAGAGGGTGGGTGCAAGAGAACTTTAGCAAAGGAAAAGCAGTTAGTGTTAGTGCCTGTGTTTGAGTCTGCAAAGGAGAATGTTTTGTTCTGTAAAAAGAGTGGTGGTGTTTTGGTTAAATGTGTTTAACTTGTTTTAATTACTTGGCTTGTGTGTGAGAGGTGTGTGTGCGTGTGGGTTGGTATATGTGGTTTATGGGGAATAGTGTATAATGACATGTTTAATATGCTATAAACATGCTTTACAGTGACACAATACTAAGTGGTACTTTTTCAGATTAAAGACTTCCAACAGATTTTTGTTATGGTTGGGCTTAGGGACTGGTGTTAGATCAGGCAATAGAATAGACATTTTTGACACAATAAAATTCTGTGTGTCTATTGATTTGTCCCGGTAAACCACATCTGACTATGTGTGTGTGTGGTGTGTGTGTGTGTGTGTGAGAGAGAATTTTTTTCTTTAAATGTTAAATAATTTGTTTTACATGTTGTCTCGTTGTAATTGCTTAAGGGGATAATTCACCCCAAAATTGCAATTTTATCATGGGTCACTTCCCCTCTGTCGTTCTGAACCAACAAGTGCTTAGGTTGTCTTTAGAACACGTTTTTGGATATGTTTGGTGAAGGCTGGGGGGCTTCTGTCCGTCCCATTGATTTCAGTGGGTTTTACGGTCCGTTTAACACAGAAGAATGAAAGACATTGCCAAAAGGTTCAGTGTTCCATCAGTATTTCAATGAAAAAAATTTTCAACAGTTTGTTCTTCTCCTTGTTCGTTCAGGGCCTGTTAACGACCGGACTGTGGCTGCTGCTGACGTCACCTGCTGACGTAGTTCCCAGCGTACAGACAGAATAGGCTGCCAAGTAATTTTTACATTTATTTAGGCTGTTTAAGTATTGTTACAATGTTTGCATTATGCTTTAAAAAAAAAGTGTAGAAAAACAAAAAAAAAAAACATTGGTAACCACATCAGCGGGTGACGTGGGCTGCAGGTGATGTCAGCAGCATCGCTGTAGTCTGGTCTTGAATACACTTTCAACGACTAAGGAGGAGAACAAATTTTTGAAATCGTTCGTTTTATTTTCTTTGTGCACAAAGTGTTCTTGTCACTTCATAATATTATTATTAAACTACTAATGGAAAATGGACCTTTTTGGCGATGTCTTTCATTCTTTTCTGGGAAACGGATTGTGAGACTAACTTAAGTCAATGGGACAGACAAAAGCCTCCCGGTTTTCATAAAAAAATTCTAAAAATGTATTCTGAAGACAATCAGAGCACTTGGTGGTTTAGAACAACATAGGGGTAAGTGATTTATGAGAAAATTATAATTTTAAAGGTGAACTATCCCTTTAAAAATGTGTATAAAGTGGGTTATGTGCTTGTAAAATGTGTTGTGTAAGAGATATATGTCTGTATGTATTTTTTGGGTTTTTGTAAAGTGTACTGAATTTGTTAAGAATTAATATGTTCAAAATTACGGTTAATTGTTGGTACATGTTAAAACATGTTCATATTTATGTATTTGTTAACTGTTAATTCACATTAATGTGATGTGTGTATTTTTTTTAATAAAAGGCTCTTAATCTTCTTAAATGGGTGTATTTTTCTTGAAAAATAAAAAATATACAATATTTACCAGTTTCTGGGCCACATCTGGCCCAGGGACCATGCAGATGTTGTCAGCCACATAAAACTAAGGGTCTGGGCCAGACTTGGGCCAAATAAGCAATTTAAGTCACTTTACAGTGTGCTAGCCAGACCTGGGCCAAATAAGCAATTTAAGTCACTTTACAGTGTGCTAGCCAGACCTGGGCCAAATAAACAATTTAGGTCACTTAACAGTGTGCTGACCAAATCTGGGCCAAGTCAGTATGTAAGATCTATTTTACTGGGTGTGGGCCACAACTGGCCCAGATTTAATCGTTTGATCCAATTTTTAGTGTGTGGGCCAGTTTTGGGCCGGGGACCCAGCCAGAACTGGGCCAGAACTCAAGCAAATATGTGGCCCAGTGGTGGGCCAGCCAGATTTTGCTATCTGGGTGATTGGACAGGAGAGTGGGAGGGGGTGTCTGTGTTAAGTCACAACACCTCACTTAGTGGAGAAGGAGCTATTCTTTTTACTAAGAGTTTTACTCCAGACTCATATCAGATTTATGAGAAAATCAAGGGTAGATTTTTAAATGTAAGAGCAACTTTTGGAAAGAATTTTTACCCAAACTTAATATTTGGTGGTGATTTTAACTGCACAATGTCAGATTTGGGTAGAAATCATGTCGAAAGGTTTTATGTTTTTAAACATCACTGTAGTATTATAAAAAAGCATATAATTACTCCATTAAGTTTTTGGGATCAAAGCATGGTACAGTGTGCTGCATTATTAAACTCCATTAAGCCAATGAGTGCATACTGGCAACTTAATTCTAATTTGTTGGGTGATAAATATTTTTCAGGAAACCTCTCTGCTGCCAACCTGCTCAAGAGTTTTGCACAGCTCCCCAAGCATAACAAAAAAAATTATTTAAATGTTAGGTTATTTAAGTGTTATTAGCCATTTCACATGCTTTTTTTGATTTTGCCTTTTATTTCCCCTTTTAAGGAAATGTTCAAGTTGTTTTGGAATGATTTTGTTATGTGGTGTAGGATGAACCCAAGTGCAGACAGAGATGAATGAACACTAAAGACTTTATTAAGAACAAAACAGAAAACAACACCCACGAGGGGGCAAAATAACATAAACAAGATACTTAAAGGGAGAGAACACTAAACAAGACTAGATCTTAACTACACTTAACACTAGACAGGGTGACACTGAACAATAAACTTGACTAAATACAATAAACACTACTAGACTAGACTTCAAAGACAACATACTCACAGGTTTTAGGAACAATGCACAAGCACATGACAATGAATACAAGAGGATTAAATAGGGGAGCAAATCAAGAGGGGAACAGGTGATATCAAACAATAATGAGGGGGATGACAAGGGAGTGGGGTAAAAAAGACACAGGGAACACGTGGTCTAGTAAACCAATACTGAGACCACGTGAACCCACACAAAACATGGGTCTGTCATGATTCTGCCACAAGACTAGATTAAACAAAGGACAAGATGGCAGAACCATGACAGAATCCCCCCCTAAAGGAGCGGCTTCCAGACGCTCCCCAGGGGAACACTAGACATGGGACAAGACAGACTGACAGATAGACAGACACCAAGAAAACATGACAAATAACATCAATGGGAGACAAGAATACAATACAAGAGGGTTGGGGTGACATAATAAAAACAACAAACAAGGGAGGGGGGGCGGAGGCAAAACAGTGTTCACAAAAGGAAGTCCAGGTAGGGTGGAGCTGGGTGGGCAAGGGGTCTTGGGTTCAGGGGTAGTGGAGAGCTTGGGACGAGGAGTCCGGGCAGACTTGGTGGGGAGCTTGGAGGCAACCGGCTTGGTTGGGGATGCAGGCTGGGAAAGGGGCACAAAAGGAGGCAAGGCAGGGTTCCAGGGCGTGGTAGGGGTAGACAGGGGAGCAGATGGGGGCGAGCCAGGACTCACAGGGTAGGAGAGAGAGTCAAGGGAGGACATGGAGACAGTAGCAGGGGACCAGGCAGACGAACAAGATGACAGTGCTGGGGAGGAAGCAACAGAAGGAGCTGGAGAGACAGGGGGCGCTGCATCCGGCAGCGGAGACGAGACAGGAACAGAGACAGGGGCGCTGCGTCCGGCAGTTGAAACGAGACAGTGACAGGGGGCACTGCGTCCGGCAGCGGAGACGAGACAGTGACAGGGGGCGCTGCATCCGGCAGCTGAGACGAGACAGTGACAGGGGTCGCTGCATCCTGCAGCGGAAACGAGACAGGGACAGTGAGAGGGGTCGCTGCGTCCGGCAGCGGAGATGAGACAGGGACAGTGTCAGTGACAGGGGGCGCTGCGTCCGGCAGCGGAGACGAGACAGTGACAGTTTCAGTGACAGGGGGCGCTCTGTCCGGCAGCGGAGACGAGACAGTGACAGTGTCAGTGACAGGGGGCACTGCGGTTGGCTGTGCAGACGGCAGGGGCTGCAGCGGTGGCTGCGCAGACGGCAGGGGCTGCAGCGGTGGCTGCGCAGACGGCAGGGGCTGCAGCGGTGGCTGCGCAGACGGAGAAGTCAACCCCCTCTTCCTCCTCTTCTTACTGGGGCGTGGTGCAGACGCCATGGCAGGCGAGGGGAAAACTGTGGTGGGAGCAGCAGGTTCCGAAGAGGACCCCTCGGATGGTGACTCCAACGAAACTCTCCGCTCTCGCTTTCCACGTAGCGACATGGGTGGGGAGGAGCTCTCAGGGGCCAAAGGAGGAAGACTCGGGTCGCCAGACGCCACCACTCCCAAGATACATCCCTCCGGGATAGATGGCAGCGTGGCAGATGGTGATCCCATGGTGGGTACCTGAAGCTCCTCCCGACACAACTTGTCCACCACCTCATGGAACGGGCGGCGGATCAACTCCTCCCGTTCAGGCAAGGGAGGAGGGACGTTGAGCCCCGCGATGAAATAGGAGTTGAGGAGGGTCTCTGGCAACAAAACCCTTCTCGCTTCCACCGCCAGGGCATACCCCTCAGGGACCCCTTTTGCTGGGGAGGAAATGGGGCCTTGCCCATCTTCATGTTGGCGGCAGTCGACTGCCACCAAAGTTCTAGGTCAGCCGACTGCCGCCTGGCGGGATGACACGGGTTGTCTGCTGGGTTCTGTATGGGCTTGTGCATTCTGTTATGTGGTGTAGGATGAACCCAAGTGCAGACAGAGATGAATGAACACTAAAGACTTTATTAAGAACAAAACAGAAAACAAAACCCACTAGGGGGCAAAATAACATAAACAAGATACTTAAACAAAGGGAGAGAACACTAAACAAGACTAGATCTTAACTACACTTACTAGACTAGACTTCAAAGACAACGTACTCACAGGTTTTAGGAACAATGCACAAGCACAGGACAATGAATACAAGAGGATTAAATAGGGGAGCAAATCAAGAGGCGAACAGGTGATATAAATCAAACAATAATGAGGGGGATGACAAGGGAGCGGGGTAAAAGAGACAAGACACAGGAAACACGTGGTCTAGTAAACCAATACTGAGACCACGAATCAAACAATAATGAGGGGGATGACAAGGGAGCGGGGTAAAAGAGACAAGACACAGGGAACACGTGGTCTAGTAAACCAATACTGAGACCACGTGAACCCACACAAAACATGGGTCTGTCATGATTCTGCCACAAGACTAGATTAAACAAAGGACAAGATGGCAGAACCATGACAGATTTTAGAACCACCAAGAGTTCTTTTAAATCTTTATGACAGTAGTGGGACTTTGCAAAGGTCCAGGGCCCGGTTGCATAAAGCACCTTAAGTGTAATTTTCCCTTAAGTTCACCCTTATGTTTCCCTTAAAATTAAGGGTGTTGCAGAAAAACCCTTACGTTTTTTCTGTTGCGTCTCCATGGCAACAATAGTATTTTATAACAACAAACCGGGGTCGCTGTCATGAAACACTTTACGATAACCTTTACCTAAGAGAACCATTTAAGGGATTATATGCAAAACACTTTAATTATTCTCTTGCAGTAGTTAAGGGGAATTTACCCCTTAAGTGTCATACTTAAGGGAAAAACTTAAGGTGCTTTATGCAACGGGGCCCAAATAAACAGTTTTGTGTGCAGTACACTCAGAATGTCACTAAAGACAACCCTTTGAGCATGAACATTTTGGAGACTGTAATTGTAAAACTTCAGGAATTGGCTGAAACAACTGGAGATCAAGGTTACTTAGATTCTTTGTCAAAAAAGAAGTTACAATTGGCTTCAATCTGGAGAGGAAAAATGGCCAGAACAAGGATATTAATGCCCTTCGATCTGAGGCTGGTGGATTGTTAGTAGAACCTGCGGACATTAGAAAGAGAGTACTTTCGTTTTATGAGAATTTTACAAAAATGAACTTGGAGCAGAGTATATGGACGACAGTGAATTTTTTTAAGATTTACCCCAGGTGTCAGAAGAAACCAATACTGGAATTTCAGGTACCTTGAACATCTGAGAGCTGAGTGATGCACTTAAAGCCATGGAGTCTGGAAAAATTCTGGGATTCGATGGCTTGCCAGTGGACTTTTATAAGTCATTCTGGACTGAACTGAGTAATGATCTGCTGGAGGTATCGAACAAAAGCATGGCAGAAGGACAGCTACCTTTGAGTTGCCGTAGAGCTGTATTAACCCTCTTACCTAAGAAAGGCGACCTGACTGACATCAAATGTTGGCAATTGGTTTCATTACTCTGCAGTGACTATAAATTACTCTCTAAGACATTGGCCAATAGGTTGGCTGGGGTGTTGGAGTGTGTTATTCATCATGACCAGTCCAGACCTATTGTGTCCCCGGTAGATCAATATTTGACAATATTTCACTGGTTCACTGTGTATTTGAGGTCTCCAAAATGCTAAATTTTGGCCCATTTTTTGGGAATTTAGCTTATTCACCGTATCCCCCAGAGTTAGATAAGTCCATACATATCGTTCTCATCTCCGTGCATGCTATAACTCTGTCTGATGCAACCCTCGCTAGCTTAGCTTAGCACAAAGTCTGTAAGTGAATGGCTCCAGCTAGCAAACTGCTCCCAATAAGTGACAAAATAACGCAAACATTTTCCTATTTGTGATTTTTATATTCACACCGTGTACAAATAACAAGGTGATATGAGACACACAATCTTTTAACAGTATACATACTGGGAACTATATTCTTAGAAGGCGAAGCACTGCTACATGGGCGGAGTGTTTTGCTCACAGCACCCAAGAAGCCCCCTGATGAGGTTCGGTCAGAGTTGTGCAAATCACTCCGCCCATGTAGCAGTGCTGTGATCAAGTAGGTCAGATTTAAAAGAATGTTCTCTAATGCAGGATTTTACATTTGGATCTCAAAAATATGCTTACATTTGTACATTATACTGTGTTACAAATGTCAATAATATTTCATATTTATTTTCAAGGGTCCCTAACATTTGATAACTTTAATGTAACCTGTGATAAACAGAAAATTTGTGCTGTGACGGAGGACAAGATTACAGTGAGTTGCGATTACTCAAACATCAACATCAAAACTGGGTTCTGGTTCAGTCAGAAACAGAGAACAAACTGGAGAAACAAAGATGAACCTGAAGATTTGACTTTAGATTCAGATTACTCAGGACGCGTGAAGCAGTGGATCACTGAGGATAACTCGTATCTCATAATATCAGATCTGAGAGAGAGCGACAGTGGAGAATATCAGGTCATGATCATTATGAAGGATGGAGTTAAACATCTCAGCTCAGTCACAGTCAATCTAACAGTCACAGGTACATTTATATTCTCATCAGTCCAGTTAAACTCTTTTCATTTCTCATCTAATGTAAGGTTTTGATTATTTAGTTTTACAGGTGAAGATAAATCCTGAATCTAGAGGACGGCGAGTAAAACTAAGCTGTGATTACGCCTGTCCTTTAACCAGTGGCGTGTTGTGGGGTTTGAGTCAGGGCCTTCAGTAAGCGTGTAAACCACATACATACTCATCTGTTACAGCTAACGCACCCATATGCAAATAATGCACATATTCGGCTGCACATACAGGCACTCAGCAACATGACAGCTAATCAACAATTAGCCTAAAACAGTATGCTAGGTAAGGGTGGGTTGAACTCAGACTAAATTTCACTGCATGTATCAATAAATGTAATCCCCCTCTGCACACTGTGTACATAGTGTTACATCCACATGCCACAGTAGGCTACTATCAGTGCAACACGAACCACTCAAAAACAATGTGCATAACCCCTTAATAATATTATCAGATACAAACCACAATCTGCATGATACAATACTAATACTACTTTACCAAGTAGTAAAACACTCACCCGTCACTTTTCAGTCACATACCTGAGTACATGAGAGCTGTGCTGTGATACTAAAGTCAGTCGTCTCATTCACCATAAACGCCACAAAATTTGTTTGTTTAATTTCTTCTTTGATGTGATCATTTAACACTTCTGCCATTTATTATATAATTTTTATTTTTCCTGAAGTTCCTGTAAAAACTGTGGCCGTGGCAAGATGATGTCGCAAGTCAGCATCATGCTCCGCTAATAGCGTTAACAATTCCAAGTAATTACCCCTGTTCAGTGAATCTCTGGATTCATCGTGTCCCCTGATAATTCTTGCCGTCCCAAAAAGAGAACACAGCCACTAAGAACCTTCAGAATTTCCCGGTTCTTTCTGACCCTCTCATTGTGGACATTGAACTCCCATTTTCTCTCCGTTAAGTTGCAAATCCACACGACATTCAGCAAACGTTTTTAAATGCACAATTGACATTATGGCGCTCGGAGCCTTTGTGTTTAAGGGCTGCCTTCGTGAAGCTGTTCAGACTGTCAAAGCCAGAATCATTCTATGTCCCTTTATTCGTATTAAAAAGTAAACACGGCCAACAAAATAACTTCTTGTGCTGAGGGCAACAAGATTGCGTATATTTGCAACAGCGGGTGTCATTTTCTTTAAAGACTGAATTTCACGCACACGTTGGAAATTGACGACAGGCGTTAGGGGTAGCGCTGTGCACGTCACTAGACCCAGAGGACGTGCTGTCAATAAACGTTAAAATTTGATTGGTTGATGTTTCTGTAACTAATGATTGTAACAAATCAGATGTGTTGTCTTTCAACACAAGCCTAGCAGTATCTGTAAGCTGATTTTTATGTAAATTTTTGAGGGTACTCCGGTTCAACCTTAACAAAACTAACAAATTTTGCGGACATTACACCAATGAAAAGAAATAAATAGCATACTAAAGAAAAAAACATTTAACACTTTAAAAAAATATATTTTTTATAGGGCCAGCAGAGAAGGCCCACTACGGACACGTGGTTACAGCTGGTTCAAGAATGGAAAACATTTAACACTTAGCCACAGCATATTTGTGTCATCCATTGGAAACACTAACAGTTATTCCTGCTATCCCTCTTCATCTGTGTGTGAGTCTGACATTTATAAAATATTTAAATTAAAATGGAAGAACAAACTTTGCAGTTTTCTTGTTGATTCATATACAGTATGAGTGTGTTTGTAATTGATTGTGAATGTTACAGCAGTATTTTGTGACTCTTTCAGGTCTTTCTAACAGTAGCTGTTGGGCTGTGACTTACACCTCTACACAAGTTTGTGCTTTAGTGGGATCAACAGTAGATATTCACTCTTCATACTCACATCCCACTGGATATACAGTAGAGAAAACATACTGGGATTACTATGATCAAACAGAACTTAGACTGCGTGAGGATCAACAGTTTTCTAGTCATTTGGATTTTTTGCAAAACACACTGAGAATCAAAGACATCAACATGAGTGACACTGGATTTTATTACTTCAACATCATCACTAACACATTAGAAGAAGTTTCTGCTTATCCTGGAGTCACTCTTACTGTTACAGGTAACTGCTCATAATAAACTCTCTGTAAAGCTGCTTTCACTGATCAGATTTGATGAATATATTTATGATGTTTTGGGTCCTTACATTTTTTGTTTTATTTATCTTTAGTTAAACATGAGTAGATTACATTTTAAATATAAAAATGCCAATGCTATCAATCATTTGAGTTCCCTTTCAATACAGTTCACTTCGCATTGCATCAGTTGCTGACACTATGGGGGAAACTCCTGTTTACTCCGCGATTGAAGCCTATTGGTTAACATCTGTAGAAAATACAGACCAATGGCGTTTGAGCCCCGCGCGGGGCGTGGCCCACGCCCTTATATAAGTTCGGGATAAAGCGTCAAAAGCTCACTATTTTTCTCCTTCAGCGCGAACCTTCTCGCTGCTTCGAAGAAAAAGCCCTTACTCGCGGTCGATCTGAGCACTGGAGCGGACTACTACACACCAGCGCGTTCCCCTGCCGCTTTCCAGTTGAGTATAAAAGAGCGAATTTCATTCTAAAAGAGCAAGAAGCACATTGAGATAATGCCACTTCGGCACTGTGGCTAATGCCGAGCCCCTCTGCGTGTGGGGGACCTCCATAACGAGTGCGTCCTCTGTCTGGGTCCTGCCCACGCCGAGGCCGTGCTTTCCGAGGTGGGCTGCGCCCACTGCGAGCTCCTTCCCATCACGGTGCTGTGCTCCCACCTCGATTCCTTCAAGAGGAAGGCTTCCCATGCTCTCCCACCTAAACAGCAGCGGAGCCGTGAAGTCGAGAGGCGCCTTGAGTCCACGCCAGCTCATCCCCTGCGTGATCCGTCTCCTTGCCGTCGTCCTGTCACCTTTGTCCATGAGGACCAACGCCGAGTGCTAGCGGCATGGTTTCCTTTGGGTCCGGTGACACCGTTAAGCTGATGTCATCCTCAGAGTAGTTAGAGGATTGGGCGTCTCCCACGTCCTTTCCTTAGTGGACGGCGCTGACGACCACGGCTACACCAAGCTGCCGCAGCTCGAGGAGTCTGTCGCTTCCCACCTCTGCCCGTCCTCGGCCGGTGGTTGGAGGGCAAAGATGAATCACCCTTCGAAGCCCTGCCGTCTAATATCAACCTTGGCGTCGAAATCCTACGCTGCCGATGGCCATGCTGCATCTGCTCTCCACACGATGGCAGTGCTGCAAGTCTACCAGGCAAAGCTCCTCCGTGATATGGACGAGGCAGGCCCTGACACATCATCCTTTGAGGACCTGCGCAGCGCGACTGACCTGGCCCTCCGCGCTAACAAAGTCTCCACTCAGGCTGTGGGAAGAGCCATGGCTAGCCTGGTTGTTCTGTAGAGACATCTGTGACTGAACCTGACAGAGATCAAGGACACGGATCGGGTTGCCCTACTTGACTCGCCCGTGTCGCCGTCGGGGCTCTTCGGCTTTGCTGTGGAAGGGTTTACCCAGCGCTTCACTGAGCCACAGAAATCATCGCAAGCTATGCGGCATGTCCTACCTAAACGATCTGCCTCAGCGTTTGAGACCGGGTGCCCAAAACCGCTGCCAGCTCAGCACCCCAAGCCAGCACCAGCACAACCCCAGCAGAGAGCTGAACCGGAGGTTAAGCGCCAACGTCCTTCATGACCGGCTGCTCCACCTCGACGCCGCGGTCCCCGTCCTAGGATGAGCTGAGGTGACAACCAATTTTTACCTTTTCACGAAAAGAGCTAATTTCCTCCTCTGTACACACACACACACGGCTCACCGTCCATAAGCATATCGTTGCTCGTTGTCAAACTTCATGTTTGGCAATCCACCCCCGGTATGCCCAGCTGGATTCTAAACGTGATCCAACATGGTTATTTACTTTAATTCGCTTGGAGACCACCCTGGTTTTGTGCCGTTCTCTACACCGCTGTCCCAGACGATCGCATGCAGATCCTCAGGGAAGAGGTGTGTTCTTTATTACTAAAAGACGCGATAGAGACGGTCCTGGCGGATCAAAGGGAATCAGGCTTTTACAGTCGTTATTTTCTCGTTCCAAAGAAAGACAGCGGCTTCAGGCCGATATTGGATCTACGCGTTTTGAATCACGCTCTTGTCAAACGGCCATTCAAAATGCTTACACCCAGATGAATCATGGCCTTAATTCGACTGGGCGACTGGTTCATATCAGTGGATCTGAAAGACGCTTACTTTCACATTCCGAAAGCTCTCAGACAGAGCGGCATCCGCATATTGAATTACCTCGATGACTGGCTTATTCTAGCCCAGTCGGAGAGGGAAATTATCGCGCACAAGACCGTTGTACTCCAGCATTTGGAGAATTTAGGGTTCAAAATCAACCTCCAGAAGAGTTTGCTCACCCCCACGCAGCGGATCGCGTTCTTAGGCATGACGCTTGACTCGATAAAGACGCGAGCATGGCTAACACCGGAACGCACGCTCATGGTCAGACGCGAGGAAGTGTTGTTCAGAGCGGGTTCACATCTCCCTCTCAAATGATTCCAAAAAATGCTGGGTCTTATGGCGGCAGCATCCCCACTAATACCGTTGGGAATGCTGTTCATGAGACCGCTTCAGTTTTGGTTGAAAGTGAAAGTTCCGCCCTTGCTTGGTTGTCGGGCCGCTTATTAATCAAAATTACGTACAGCTGCGTGAAAGCGGTTTCGATATGGACATCCCCTCACCTTTGGTGACCACGGATGCGTCTGCGATGGGCTGAGGCACGCACTGCGACAGCGAACCCGCCTTCGGTATGTGAAACAACCAATTGTCTCAGCTACATATCAATCACCTCGAGAAGTGGGCGGTAATCCTAGCGCTACGACACTTTCGACCGAAACTCCAACATCATCACATTCTAGTACGGTCAGACAGTATGACGGTGGTCTCATTCATAAACCACCAAGGAGGGGTGAAATCTGGCTCCCTGTCCAGGCTTGCGAAACAGCTTTTTTTATGGGCTCACGTGATTGTACGTTCGTTGAAAGCGACTCACGTACTGGGTGTAGTCAATACGGGTGCAGGTACATTCTCTCGTGCAACGGTCCGCCGCCAGGAAAATGGAGGCTGCATCCTCAGACGGTCGAGGGAATATGGACCGTCTTCGGCCGAGTGGAGATTGATCTGTTTGCATCAGACGAGAACGCACATTGCCCAATCTTCTTCTCGAGACACCATGATGCCCTGTTGCAAACATGGCCGGCGTGTCTTCTGTACGCTTTTCCTCCGGTGGCCTTTCGAGCCTCTCGAGCAGGTGGACCTGCGAGCTCTCGTTTAAAACCGCTCTCCTCCTGGCGTTGGCATCGGTTAAACGAGGGGGCGATCTGCACACGTTTTCAATTGACCCGTTGTGTCTTGAGTTCGGTCCTAATGATAGCAAAGTGATCCTTAGACCGAGAGCAGGATACATTCCTAAAGTCTTGACCACGGCATTTAGAGTTCAGGTGGTTTCACTTCTCACCCTCCCGCCGGTGGACGGCGAACAAACCCCGAACACGCTCTGCCCCGTCAAAGCGTTAATAATATACAAGGACCGATCTGCCTCATACCACAAGTCAGATCATCTGTTCATTAGCTTCGTGCACCGCTCTTTAGGTATGCCGCTCACTAAACAGAAATGGATCGTCGAAGCCATTGCTTTAGCTTACGCCTCCCTGAATGAACATTGTCCAGTTGGTGTTAAAGCCCACTCTAAGCGGGGTATGGCTTCATCATGGGCTTGGTCTACGGGGATTTCTATCTTTGACATTTGCAATGCGGCTGGCTGGTCCTCGCCGTCTACGTTTGTCAGATTTTATAGCCTGGATGTCCCTGCCTCATAAGCACAGGTCTTCTCGGCTTAACGTTCACGCGACTGCGTTTTTGTATGCCTTCACGGTGCGCTGCGAGCTCACCGTCATGGCTATGTATTACTAAATTATTCACAGCTCGTGGCGCGCTCAGGGAACCCCCCGTCTCGTGCTCTGTTATATGCATCATTGTGCATTCAGAAACTTCACTGTATGCGTATTACTGTCTCATATATGGTGCTTACACTTACGCTCGCTAGAGCTATGTACACGCTGGGTATAGGGCCACATTCAGTGTCTCTCCGGTAAGGGCACCTCAGTCGGTTATGTATGCACGGCGGGATGGGATTATGTTCCCCCATAGCGTCAGCAACTGACGCAATGCAAAGTGAACCGTATTGAAAGGGAACGCTTATGTTACTCAAATAACGGGAAATAACGGGAACGAGGATTGCGTAGCTGACCCTGCTACAAACATCTACGCAGCAAGTGTTATTCGGCTGCACGCTTCAGTCGAAAATATTAGTGAGCTTTTGACGCTTGATCCCGGACTTATATAAGGGCGTGGGTTCAAGCGCCATTGGTCTGTATTTTCTACAGACGTTAACCAATAGGCTTCAATTGCGGAGTAAACAGGAGTTTCCCCCATAGCGTCAGCAACTGACCCAATGCTCGTTCCCGTTATTTCAGGGAACCGGGGTTACGTGAGTAACCTAAGCGTTATTCATCTGAATTTTTATTTAGTCTGAACACTGTATGATGTTTATGTTGTGAATTTTACACTTGTTTTTGAGGTTGTCCATGTTGAAAATAATATTTTGGCTACTGCATATATGATGCTGCTGTATCTCAATGGCTTTATTGCTGTGGAATCTTAACTCACATAACTAGCATTACTAGTTACACTATGCAGTTTACCAGCTTGCAAGCATGGTTGACCGGATGCTGGTGAATATTGTTAATATGTTGGTCAAGCAGCCAGGCCAGCAGCAAACCAGCACTTACCAGTCTAATCCAGTATTAAAATTGAAGCTGGTATAAACTGGTTTCATGAGTTGTCACACAGTCTCTACCTGTTTAAGTAGGCGATTTGTGGCAAACTTGCAAAGTCACTCAAGACTTTATGTTGATGTAGAGGACACTCATCAAAGACGTTTTTATATACAAAAATATTTATGTTGCACTCGTGCATTTGACAGGTGCTTTTATTTAAAGCAATTTAAGTTGTGTTCACATGATATATTTTATCTGTATGTGTGTGTGTTTGACTGCATGAACTTGCTATTGTTCACATCATACTGAATTGAGCTGAATCAAACATTTCAGGCCTAACTTTAAAAAGAAGTTGACGTGAGTTATTTTTTATTAAATTTCAGATACACGAGTGATAAGCAGCCCAAACCCTGTGATAGATGGAGAAAAAGTGATATTAAGCTGTTCAACCAAATGCCCTCTGGATAACAAACATACTTACATCTGGTATAAGAATGGACAACAGGTAACAGATGGATTGACATTATTAAACAAGCTGTACCTGGACTCAATCAACAGTGAGGAGCTACAAGAGTATTCCTGTACTGTAAGAGGTAACACAACATCTCATCATACAGCTGATGAAATTATATAAGAGAGAGTTTCAGTCCTTCATGCTGATTGGTTTATTCTTAGTCATAACATCACCACTGAGCTACTTTAACCCTTATGTGTTGTTGGGGATGTTTTCATCCACTGCAAGTTTTTTTTTACTCTTAATTTGGCCATAACTTTCTCTGTGTTTTATTTTATCAAATTGAATGATTTTTGGTGACAAATCTTACAATTACATATATTTGAAGAAAATGCTTTGAAATTTTTCAAAAACTCAACGATATACCGTGGGCAAATTTGCTACCCTTTCGTGTTGTTGGTGGATGAAAACATCCACTAAATTCAACGGCTATAAAAATGTATCAGATGAATATTTTTTCCATTTTGTTTTTCATAAATTTGTTAATCAACTTCAGTACTGATCAAAACTACCAAATCTTCACAAAAATTCCATGATTTTAACTTTAATTGCCAAGTTTGCAGTACTCCATAAAACACAACGTACAAGCCAGAAATTAAGCTTTGTTTTTGCACAGGGCTAATAAAGGGTTAATAGTGCCACATGGTGATCAACAGTAAAAATGACAAATTTGACCTCTTACCAAAAGGAAAAGCCAACATTCAAAAATTGAATGTTGATAAAAAGGTGTCATAGCTCTGCAATTAAAAAATGTGGTTATAATGGAAGTCAATGGGGAAAAACAGCCACTAAATAAGGAAAAAAAAAAATTAAAACTGATGCTACACAAAAACTAAAAATGCTTCAAAGCCAATGTTTTTACCAATCTTTGACATGCCCAAGACTGTGAAAAAGGTTTTAAAAATCCAGGTTACAATCACTTTTATATTGAAAATCTGTCATTTTGTGTGTGTTTTATCCCAAATCAGTGACACCACTTATAAACTTGGCAATTAAAGAGTTAAAATCATGGAATTTTTGTGAAGATTTGGTAGTTTTGATTAGTACTGAGGTTGATTAACAGATTTATGTAAAAAAATTGGAAAAAATATTCATCTGATACATTTTTATAGCCGTTGAATTTAGTGGATGTTTTCATACACTAACAACACGAAAGGATGTAAATTTAAACAAACAATGCACAAGGATTAAGTCTCATTGTGTGCAGCACTCATAGCTGATCATTAATATTGTATAAGTTTTATTTTTTATGTCAAACACTTCAGTATATCTCACAATGAAAGAAACATTTGTGTCATTATTATTTTAATTTATAGAAATTTGTTTTATCAAAAGATTTTATTTATTTGTCTCTGTGTCAGTCTGTAAGTCACGGGTTAAAGGTCATTGCTCTCTTCAGTTGTGATGATATTCATAATGTAGCACAGCCTCTCATACCTGCATTCAGATGATCTATCTGATAGATTTACTGTATTGATTTTAACATCATGAATCTTTGTCATTTAAGATGAAGAGTAAAGTTATGTTCTGAATTTTTTGGGGTTTGTCTTTCTTCAGATTCAATGGACAAAACCAATAAAACAATTGACAGAAACCATAAAGAAATGGACAAAGCCACTGAAGCAGTGGTGGACAGTTCAGTGTTTGTCCGTCTGCTGGTGTTTCTGCCTCAGTTTCTCATTAGGAGCTGTATGGATCTGGTATTTCATCAGCATGAATAAATTGAACTCATCTAAAAACAAAACTGATGACAAAGAAATAGAGGTGAGAAATCTGTATATCTGTATGTTAAATAAACTAATGGTCAGATTTTATAACATGATCTCTTTCTGTGTGTTTGTCATTGTTAGATGTTGAAGGTCTGTGAGTAGATCAGCTGTCTGTCCATCAGAACTACTGGAGTGATGTCACAACTCTCTTTATGACATCATCACCTTGCAACAGTCTCTTAGCAGTGACATCAATTACATCATTTACAAATATTTTCTATGATTTTGTCTCTTCTAGATGTCGACTCTTCAGTGTATTTAGGTTTCATTTAGGACTCAGTAGAAAATCTTTTGCTTATTCTGCACTCTGGTCATGAATTAATCTTCAGAATATAACAACAGCTTGATCATTTTATTACCATGGGAAAGTTTAAAGCACTTATATATGAGTTATGCTTATAAAGTAAATTTTTACGTTATAAGAAAGTTATTGCTATAGGCTTGATTTTTACATTACATTTTAGTATTTACAAATATTATTAAGAGTCCTTTTAGTGCATCTAAATTTTGTTAAATTTGTTTTTATTGTACTTTTTACTTGAGGTGTGGCTTCTCGGTTGGGTCTCCCACAGGCCGGGGACACACCTAATGATTTTTCGCACTGATTATGAATGTAATTTGATCATAATGACTGATCATGCAAGTGTTTCCCCAGCGTTATGGGCCTTCTTGGTTAAATAAAGATTTAAATAAAATAAATATAAAAATCCTTGATTCTGATTGGTCAGTAACTGTTTTATAAATAGTAATGCATTTGACATTGTGCCATATTATTATTATATCTGAATATAGTCACAGGTTGCAGCCCAACATCAACATCAACATCACTCTTCAGCTGTGACTCTATTAACAGTGACTCCTCTCATACATGTGTCTGTGTTCAGGTGATCTGTCTGATAGATTGACAGTATTGGTTTCCTAATGATGTCCCTAGATGTAACATATATAACAAGAACAGTTTAGGACCTAGAACTGATACCTGCTGTACGCCATATCTAACCGGGGTGTGATATGACTCTTCATTATTTACATAAACAAAGTGGTAGCGATTGGTTAGACACGATCTAAACCATGCTAACACCTGACCACTGATGCCAGCATAGTTTTCTATTCTATCAAGTAAGATTGTGTGATCTATTGTGTCAAAGGCTGCACTAATGTCTAGTAATAAGAATTGAGTTTTCACTACGATCGGATGTTAAAAGGAGGTGATTTGTAACTCTAAGCAGTGTCTCTGTGCTATGGTGCAGACTGAATCCTGATTGGACATTTTTATACATACTGTTATTGACTAAGAATGTACATAACTGGCTTGCCACTACTTCTTCTAACATTTTAGAAAGAAAATGGAGATTTGAGATTGGTCTAAAATTATTAAGATCTCGCTGGTTGAGGTGAATTTTTTTAATGAGCGGTCTAATAAGTGCCAGTTTGAAAGCTGTTGGAACGTATCCTAGTTCTAGCGATGAGTTAAAAATATTTAGTACTGGGTCTGTACTGTACTGTTCATGTGGTAATCTAGTGTTCAATGTACTTTTGGTTAAAAAGGTCTCTGCTTGCATAGCTTTGATGTTTTCCCTATAGGGTTGCCGCGGTGACAGAATTTTCCGACCGATTAATCGGCGTGTCACAAACCCGTGTGGGAGGGGCTTATAAATGCGCATGCAGACGTGCACATTTTACTTTCACTTTTGAATTACGCAACTGTTTAAATGCAGTTCTTGCGTACGCTGCGCTAAATCCCGTATGAATTTGCATGCAATGCGAGTGCAACAGCTGATTTAATTAAGTGCTTGAGTCAATGTGTGCAGGCAATTCTGACAGAACCCGCCAGTCCCAAGCAGAGCAACCGGCTACTTCTCCATAAAGCGCTGCTTGAATGATGGGTTTATTTTTCTTGATGAAAAACACAACAAAAAACGATCTCGCTTATATTAAACATCATATATGTCGGATATGAATCGAATACATGCATTATGCCCACAATGTAAGCTGACAGATCAGATATTCCTATATCAAGATGTGTTGTGAATCATTGAAAATGGACACAAAACGCGGTCACACGATTGCAGCACAATGGAGGATGACGGCTCCACTGAGGCCCTGTCCCAAATGGCACACCCTGGACTTGTGGACTTCCTTAGAGTCCAGACTTTGATGACATCATGTAGTGCAGACTTTAGGGACCCTTGTGCACAATAGTGCACCAGAGTCGTATTTTGGGACAGACTCGAGTGTCACGTCGAAAATAAAAAGAGAAGTTGCCCATCAGTGTGTCTGATGTAAATGAGCTTTTTTATTAAACTGTCACAGCTCCAGATTGTCTGCCAGCCTTTAAGCTCATTTACACCCTGCTTATTTTTAGACCCACGTGAGTTGCATCGGAAAGTCTGAAAGGAAGTTTTGCATCAGCTCAATTTAATACTTTTTGCAGGTTTTAAATTAATCACATTAATTTCTTAACAGTTTATCTAAAGATCAATGTAGAAAATATAAAACATTATGTAGATTATTTGCTCAGTTTATTAATAACCAAAGGAACAGGTTTATAAAAATATAAAACATAATCTGTCCTGTGAATGGAGTTGAGACTGTTTCTCAAGAATAAGAGCACTAGCAGTAAAAAGATGAAGATTAATGATTAGATTTTTTTCTGCTGGAGACATAAAAGATGAAGTAAAGATAAGAGACATCTTTTACAGGACTCAGCAATAATTAACAGCTATAAATGAACGTTTAATATAATAGTATGTAATAGTTGTCAAAATATGAAAAGTCCAAGCATGTTATAAAATGCTTTCCTTCTTCTTATGCTATGAAAAGTGTCAAAAAGAGTTTCTTTAAAATCCGCTTGAGTACGAGAAAATGAGATAAGATCATTAAATGATCTACTACAACTTCAGACACAACTTTACAAACCGCTTAAAGTCAGAGATCTCCACAAGCATGCATGTATACACATGTATATGTATTTAATCTTTTATTTGAAATGTTACTTAAGAAAAACAAGTTTTAAGTTTTTAAGTATGTGATATTAAGTATCTCAAAGGTACATATTAATACATCTGAGGTATGTAAATAGTTCATAATAGGACACAGTTTTTCTGACAGTGTATTTAAAGACAAGCTGGAGAGGCCAGAATGTAACCACAATGTTGTCTTCTCACAGACGCTTTACATGTAATTTACTGCTTACAACAACGCCCTGAATCTGTTTAGGAGCTTCTTACTTTGTGTCAGATTATCAATCGAAGGATTGGGCAATAATGGGGCACCAAGAGCTCCAGACTGAGACCAATCTTTTTGGGATCTTCTGACTAGAATTAGTCGAGGGGGTTTTATGACAATAAATGCATAGAGAGTTAAATCTATTATCAAAGTATTTGTTAGTAATACAGTTATTTTGGGGGGAAATGTGAATAATTGCATTGCAGGCTGATTTAAGCTGCGGTCACACTTTGGTCAGATGTTGCTGTGTGGAGCAGCTCATCAGTTTGATCTTTTGCTTCATTTATTTGTACTTTTCAGTAGAGAGAAAGGTCACACAATGATGTACCAGTTTTGTACTGATCAAAATGCTCCACGTGATATGAATTCACAGAGCTTTGACTTGAACTTTGCTATGCAGCGACCTGCGAAATATCGTCACACAAGCTTGTGTTTCCGGTCTGACGCTTTCGCTTGCGTATGAATGGAAGTCAATGTAATGAAAAGTGTAGTGTGACCGGCCCTTTAAGCAGCGCAGCATCTTCTTCTCTTCTTACTAGATCACAAATTTAAACTGATCATTACTGCCATCTATTGTTCTGTCACTCGTCTTTGTGAAGATTGTCTGGGGAAAAGTAAACACATCTATCCAGTTATAATGCCCGTGATGGAGCAAGACATGACGGCAGAATCTGAAGATGTAGAAATGAATTTCCCATGGCCGTATTTGTTCATGTCTCTTAAAGAAACAAACAGTAAAGTTTACACGTTCGTATGTAATCTGTGCAAACTTTAAATAAATAAATCTGTGCATTGATTCATTGAAATAAATAAATAAATTTAAATAAAATATCTAAAAAATGGCACTTCAGAGTGTAAGAACAATAAGGTCAGCTGCTCTGCACAGGTTGAGTTTCAGTGAGGTTGAATTTATTAACATGTAGAAAAAACATACTGGCATTACATTCAGTCTGAGAAAATATATCCTTGAGTATTTAATCTCGTGAAATTCAGAGATCTGCGTGAGGATCATCAGTTTGCTGGTCGTGTGGAGTATCTGAGAAACACACTGAGAATCAAAGACGTCAGCATGAGTGACACTGGTGTTTATCAATTTATGATCCTCAACGACACATCAGATGAATTTGCTGGTTCTCCTGGAGTCATTCTTATTGTTACAGGTAACTGCTCATAATAATGCTGTATTTACTAAACACATTTATAAAGACTAAATTGATGCTATTGATCATAAGAGCCTTTACCATTTTTGTTTTATTTATCTTTTGTTAAACAATAATTAAATAACATTTTGAAATGTCATGAAGTGATGTTTATGTTGTGAATTTTACACTTGTTTTTGAGGTTGTCTCTGATATGATGTGTTTTGCTTACCAGTCTAATCTAGTATTAAACTGAAGCTGGTATAAACTGGTTTTCTGGGCAGAGATGTCTATCACACAGTCTCATCCTGTTTAAGTGGGTGGTTTGTGGCAAAGCCGATCAAGTTTTTATGCTGATTCAAGATCAGGACACTCATTTTTAATCTGTCTTTAGAATTAAAAAACTATATATTTGTTTAATGTTTTTGTGTTTGATAGATAGTTTCATGTAAATTGCTTTAATTTAAACTAAACCGATCAGAGACCCTATAGTATTATTTTTTCTGATTTTGGAAGTCAATGGGGCCTCTGATCGGTTTGGTTTCAACATTACTCAAACTATCTTCCTTCATTTTTATCAAAAAAAATAATAATAATAATACAGGTTTGTAACAACATGATAGTGAGTAAATGATGACACCTTTTGTGTTCACAGTATTCAATTTATCAGTATGTGTGCGTTACATTCAACAGTAAGTGAACTTAACACGATATTCCACCATCTTAAATGAGATTACAATCAGAAGGTAGTGAATGTGTTCATAGGGATTAAATGAACATCAGTACATGAATTCACCTGAAGAAGAGACGATTAATCTGTCATCAATTAGAAGAAACTAGTGAGTTTTTGTATTGGCTGCATGCGAGTATTCACAAATGTTATTATTATAATTATATCTTTAACTTTTACCTCAGTGAATGTTAGCTACAGTAGTTTATCAAACATATCAAAATATGTATTCGGACATACTACTCGCCTCGCCTACTGCTTTTCACCTACCATATAGTATGGAAGGCGGTTTTGCACGCAGCACAAGACAATTTCCTTGTACATGTTAACCTGCAGTACTTTAGACTAAATGTGATTCTGACATCATTTACAAATAAACACACATCCAACAGCAAGAAGCTCATATAGAATATGGAGTTGTATGTTGTTCATTTAAACTCTCTAAGGACCAGAGAGATGTTGTTTTGGCTTCACGTCACAGACAGAAAGAGAAAGGAAATACATGTCTTAGTTAAATCTTTAAATGGACATAATAACCTGACTTTTAAACAGATTTTTGGGAGATTTTCAAATATAACTACTTGTCAGGGACTTTAAGCTCTTTGCACCCTGCTTATTTTTGGACCAACATGAGTTGCATTGTAAAGTCTGGAAGGAAGTTCTGCACATACTTCACTCCTTACACGTGCATTACATATGTAATTTTCTGAGCAATTTTAACACTTTTTACAGGTTTTACAACAATTACATTAATTTCTTAATGGTTTCCCCAAATTCCAATGTAGAAAATATAAAACATATGCAGATTATTGGCTCAGTTTATTAGTAATGAAAGAAACAGGTTTATAAAAATATAAAACATAATCTGTCCTGTGAATCAAGTTGAGACTGTTTCTCAAGAATAAGAGCACTAGCAGTAAAAAGATGAAGATTAATGATTAGATTTTTTTCTGCTGGAGACATAAAAGATGAAGTAAAGATAAGAGACATCTTTTACAGGACTCAGCAATAATTAACAGCTATAAATTAACTTTTAATATAATAGTATGTAATAGTTGTCTGATTATGTCAAATTTAAGGATGTTATGAAATACTTTCCTTCTTCTTATGCTATAAAAAGTCTCAAAAAAGTGAAGGAGAGTCTTTCTTTAACATCCGCTTGAGTACGATAATCAGATCATTAAATGATCTACCACAACTTCAGATATTGACACAACTTTACAAACCGGTTAAAGTCAGAGATCTCCACAAGAACGTATGTATGCACATGTATATGTATTGAATCTTAAAAAAGTTAAGAAAAGCAAGCATGTTAGTTGTGTTTTATTTTACTGTAATAACTGTCGGATGAATTGACCGTCACAATGATGTTTTGTTTTCTCTCAGGAATAAGAAAAGAGTTTTGGGTCTTATGTGACTTTCTACAAAACTACATCATGAACTTCAGACTCTCATCATTGATCCTGCTGTTACACATTCAAGGTATGAACACTTTTGAGTTTTGTGGTTGTTAGACATTTGGGAAAAGCATCAGTGTTGTTAAGTGCATTCAGACAGTGATATAAGACAAGAGTCAGTACAAACCTTAATTATTAAAACAAGAAAATGTAGAAGCTGTAACTCGGGCGATACCCAAGGTATGTAAATAACAACATGATCTCATGAGAATACGTGTGTATTTTTACTTTTCAGTTTGGTTGTACGATACGTACATTTACTTGGGTTTAAACACACTTGTAAGGGATCTCAGGGTTCGGAAGAAGAACAAAACTGCAATCGTTCCCGGGTTTCGGACAAAATATGTCTGAGAGTGTTGCTAGAGTAGCCTACGAATATATTGTATTCCAATATGGAGCGTTTAAGTGCTAACACTAAATCAAAACTAAACAACAGATTTGTAAATGAAAAGGTTTAATAACAGTACTGACTTAAAGTTACAATTGAAATGGTTACACTATAAATGCATGAAATGGTAAATAATACAAACAATTGACTGTTTCCAATATATGTGAGATATTACCTTATAAGAAAAAGAACAGAGAAAGAAAGAAAGTTTAGAAGAAAGAGATTCACACTTGAGAACTGAAACCTAGGCCTAATGGCCTGTGCCCGGTTGCATGAAACTCCTTAAGTGAGGGTTTCCCTGAGGGAGAAAAAATCCCTGAGGTAAGGGATTTATTTAAGAGCGTTGCAACAAAGGTCTTAACTGTCACCCTTACCTAAGTGTTTATACTAAGTATTTTACGGCAGTCTCTGCCAAAACACGGCAGCGGAGACGCGGTTGCTGTAGTTACAAAATCTCACAGCGGTAACAAATCAACGCACGCAGCTCAACAGAAGGCGGATTTGTGTACAATGAAACATCGCAAATAACAGACTTTAAAGTGCCGTATGTATAAAACCTCAAAGTAATTCAAACTGGAAACACTTTAGATTGACGGACGATCAAACCGCTATTCTCCTAATAAATACGCATCCCTTTTCTCTAGGGATTATTTCGATCGTTAGAAATGCGCGTTGGTACTTCATTTTCTTAAATAACCATACAATCAGCCATCGCGTGTGACGTTAAGGGACCTGTTATAGTCCCTTTAGTTTTTAAGGGAAAATTGGAGGTAAGGACTTTGTTGGAAAGCAGAGCAGAGCTTAAGGTAATACTTTAGCATTTAAGGTTAAATACTTATTGACAGCCTTAAGGTTCACTTAAGGGTTTTTCTTGCAACCCATTTTTTTTTAAGGGCACCCTTAACCTTATATTTAAGGGATTTCTTAGCTTAAGGACTTTCATGCAAGCGGGCACTGAACCCCAGAGCTCCGATGAAGAAGAAAAGGAAAGGGAAAAGGCAAAATGCAAAAGCCCAGAGCTCATAAAAACCTTGACCCATATCCTCTATCCCTTGACCATGTGACTAAACCAAATTTGATACATTCAAACTGACCAATCAGAAGACCACCTTTAACCCCCACTGTATTGAATAAACAGCTGTGACAATAGTCTTTGATCACTATCAGCACAGGGGGTTGTGACAAGTTGTGACCAAGTAATAAATTCCTATATTTTTTATCTTACACAATGAAACGTATAATATCGACGTTTTGACATGACTAATACGTAAATTATTTTCGTATTTACAGCTTTACAAACACACACATTTGAACGCAAGTTAAAATCGTATGAATTTTAAAGATGTGGATTACAGCAAATGCGGGCATTGCCGTTTCTCACTCATAATAATGACATGTTTTCAGTCATATTTTCTGACTTATTTATTTAAGACAGTTTACCCATTTACCTAATGAAATGATTATGATATTCAGAGAATTTCACAATATTGAACATTTTAAAACTTTAAAATGAATAACATTGCTGTATTTATTTAACTATTGTATAATATTTAGTTTATTTTCTCCTATGCTGTCTTCTATGCAATATGTTAATATTACTACTAAGCAATAAATACGACAAAATACAACATAAATTCACAAAAGATGTTACTTTTATTCATTTGCTGTAATCCACATCTTTAAAATTCATACGATTGCGAGGAACAGATCCAAATTCAGCCCTTTATCCAGCGATCTTGATCCGAGTTCTCATCAGCAACCGTAAAGTCAGATCGAGCGTTCGTTATAATATAAATTTGAATTCAAATATTGCGCATCAGGAAGCTTTTTGACACATTGCTTTACGGCAGTGATATCAAAAGCTCATTGGCTCTTTGCGTGCCACGTGACATATTTGTGTCACACGGTGACAAATACATTGGGCGGAACCAAAACTTAAGAAGATTGGTTCCGCTCGGAGTTGAGTTCCACCCGGCAGCAGGAGCAGAAACACCGGAATTTTCGGAAAATGCCGCGACCAAAATCAAGCTGATGATGCGCAGGTGTGACAAACAAATGCAGTGATCGAGGATTGGAGGATGTAAGGAAGCAAAAAAATATAAAAAGGAGAGGAAAATCTAAGGTTAGTGTTGCTTCGTGTGGTTCGTTTTGCCCATCGGGCTTGCTGTGTTGGCGGAGCTCATCGTCGTGGTGAAGTGGATACTGGTGTTATTGTGGTATGCAGGCGGAGGATTGAATGAACTGTGAGAAATGGGAGAGAAGAAATCATTGGATGAGTATACTGAAGCTATTGGTATTGTGAAAGTATTGGCATGCACATCCTCATTTAAATCATTGGCTAACCACGGCTGGATTGTATTGCAGCTTCGCTGCGTGAATGCTACGGAGACCAAGAGAGAGAGAGAGTGTGACTACTTACCGTGAGTACCAGGAATTGACAGTGGGATGCATTTATTGAGAACTTGTTGTCTTATGTGTGTGTGAGCCCAAGTGAACGAAGATAGCGGCCCGTCACGGAGCAGAGTGGTGGGCGAGCCGGCAGTGTAGTATTTTCCAGGAAAAGGACCATTGCAATAGCGACCTTCTACCTCAGCCTTCGATTACAACGCCCCGCCGGCCCACGACCTACTCCGGGAAGATTTTGGCCTGACCCTATTATTTATCACTAAAGTGTGTCGTGGGTGAGTCGTGACTTTGCTGAGTGTGTACACTTGATGCTGTGGAGTGTTGTGCTGTGTATTTGTTGTCAGGAGCCATTACAGTGAGCTGGCCGTGAGAGCAGACGCCGTGCGGTGGGCGAAGTGCTATTTATACATCCGCTGTGCAGTGGTTTGGTGTAGAGACGGGTGAGGCATCAAGAGTTGGTGTAGTTGGGGGTGGATTATACGGAGGGCACAGACCCTGGTGTGAGTAGAAATTCGAATGCTGATGTGTATAAGAAGGAAAGCACAGTGAGTGTAGAAGTGTAGTAACCTGTTTGCACGCAGCCTCTTCAAGGGTGCGCCCCTGTCCAGATCTCGGGAGTTAAAGTTAAAGGTGCTGTGTGAACTTGTGTTACAACCCCAAGCCTCTAAGGGAGGAAGACTGCGAGCCGGCGACTCGAAGATCACTCAGCGTGGCCCTTTGCTATCAGTCACCTTTAAGTAAGAGAGAAAGTTACAGTTAAAGGTGCCGTGTGATCTTTGTGTTGCAGTCCCCAAAGCCGCCAAAAGGAGAAAGATTACGAACCAGTTATCCAAAGATTACTCCATGTGCTCATTGCTACGAGCCATTGGATTTCTGCCTCCAGGATAGCGGAGGGTGCCACGAATAGAAGAGACCCCAAAAGGCTGCCCCTTTCCCCCTTGAATCCGCCTGGAGGCCAGGAGAAGCCCTTATTTTAAAATTCCCTTTTCCTTTCCCCGATCCCTTCCTTTTAATTATTTAATAAAGTTTGTTTTAAAGATTACTCGTACCTTGTGTGTCTGGTCATTGGGGTGGCTTTGGGAACCTCCTCGAGGTGGAAATTAAAAAGGGGCGTTACCTCATTAGCATCTGGGTCCGCACGACTTGCGACATTTGCATCATTTCCATTTCCGTTGGTGTGCATTCGAATTAAAAAAATGCGCTGTGACAGAGGGAAGCCGGATCAACGTTCTCTTGGATTAAAGGATTAGTCCATTTTCTTCAAAGACAAATCCAGATAATTTACTCACCACCATGTCATCCAAAATGTTGATGTCTTTCTTTGTTCTTTGTTTAGAAGTGCTTTTTTTCTTGTCAAAAATGACAATCGTTTCACTAGATGAGACCCTTATGCCTCGTTTGGGATTGTTTATAGTCCTTTGAAACTCCGTTGAAAAAAACTGTTAAGTGTTGAGTTAAGTATTAAATGTTGGGCTCTATTAAAGTCCATTAAAATGAGAAAAATCCTGCAATGTTTTCCTCAAAAAACATAATTTCTTCTCAGCTGAACAAAGCAAGACATCAACATTTTGGATGACATGGTGGTGAGTAAATTATCTGGATTTTTTTTAAAAGAAAATTGACTATTCCTTTAATAACTTTAATACTTCTCTTTACTTCATATACTTCAGAGAGGACTGCTGCTACAGCAGCACATTGTCATTTTAACTACTTTTGGTACTGATTTTAATATTCGCAATAAATAAGTTGTTGTGATTACACTTGTCTGTCTGTTATGTTTTTTGTAACAGTAACGTTAAATGATTTCAATTAACTGTTGCGTAGGACTGTGGTGGCTTAAAATATGTTTAAAATGCTATATTGTTTCTAAAATGTTCCTAAACATATCTGTCTGTTATGTTGCATAATATTAAAACAAGGGAGTAGGTTTGATTCTGGCATTGGTGGGGACATAAATAAAATGGTCTCGTTGCAAAAACTGTTTATCACTGTTTACTTGACATAAACAACAGACAACTCAGTATGCACTTTACTCAGTGACATCTCACTCGCCACCCCCGGTGCCATCCCAAATTTAATGTACTATAATAAACAATTCGTTATGTCCTAGAGCCTAATAAACAGTAACTTTTTAAGTCTTTGTCAAAAAATAGAAAATCACATTGTAACATATATGAATCCATATTTACTTTATAACATTGAAGAATATGCAATTAATATTTAATTCTTAATTTATTTTTGCCAAAAAAAAAATCCAGTGTTGAAGTAGGTGTATGTATATAATGCTGTTTCCTGAACAACGTTTATTAACATTTCTGTAGTTCACATTAAATCTTCTTTTCATTAACAGACAGTTAATCAGTGTGAAAAAAATAGTTTAAGTTTAAAATGCAACCTTACATTATGTCTACATCTGTGCAAGTAATGACCACAGTGCAGTAATGTAAAGTATTCAGCAATCATGACATGAATTCATGTTTTTACCATGTTGGGGTTATTTTCTTTCATGGATTAGGGACCCCCTAAATAACCTTGATACCCCATTTATAAAAGGTTGACACAAGTTCGCAACTCCTCAGGTTAACATGGGATTGTCGTGTATTGGTGAAAACACTGTCCTTGAATCATTATGTGACACCACTTTTTTTTGTGCATGAAACAGTTACAGTGGTTATAATAATACTTTCTTCCTCACTTACCTGTAGCCCAAATAATCACGCGCGTTGTACAAAGTGAAACCATCCTATCACACGTAGCGAGTAAAGACAAGCCCATCATAAAGTGATGTGAGTTAGAGAGGCGGGACTCAAGAAATGCAAAGCCAATCATATTAGCGATGTGAGTTACGAAGGCGGGCATTCCAGAGAACGAAAGCTGTTAACCGTTTGTGTACCACATAGAGCGTTATTTTTACAGAACGGGATTGCAAAAGATTTCTAATCGCATTTAAATGATTCCTGAAAAAATATAATAAGTAAAAAATAGAAAACACAAGAATAAGACGGACATCAGTGGTTATATATAAATACAGATTAATTGTTTGGCCGAAATTATTGCTAGGGACAATTCAGTCTTCCCTGAATATTGGTAGGGACATGTCCCTAGCGTCCCACCCTAAATCTATGCCCATGTATTAAAAGAATACATTGCGTATTTAAAAATTTTGTATAAAAAGGGTTTGGGTTTAGGGTAAGGTTTGGGGTAATCTTAAGCTAACTTTTTGGTAAAATGCAGCACATTGCCACCGCGCCTTTTTTAGACAGAAATAGTGTAAGATATTTGATGCGTTGTGTGTATGATGCTCCTCCTCTGTTTCTTGTGTCAGATGCAGTCCACAATGAAACAGAGAGAGAGGGTAGGAGCCTAGAGATGATTGGGCCAGCCCAGGGTCAGTATGGAAAATTAACCAATGGGCTGCTGTCCCTGCTTTATGGGCCGGTCGTTGGCCAATTAAAAAAAATCATATAGGCTATGATAGCCTGGCTATCCACCGGCCCCCAAGTGCGTCGGCCCACCGGGCATTTTCCCGGTATGCCAGATTACCATTCCAGCCCTGGTTTGTATGAACGCTGAAATGACTGAGAAATGTTAACAGCAAGTATTTCTTGTCAATTATCACCCTTCTGCAACTTATACCAGCAGTGGAAATAAGCGCAGTTATGTGGGCGAGCCTTGCTAGAATATAAATATATTGTATTGATATGTAGAGTTTAAGTATTAGCATTAAATCAAAACTAAACAGATTTGTAAATTAAATGCTTTAATAACAGCATTGAAATAAAAAATGAATTGGTTACACTATAGATGCATGAAATGGTAAATAATATTACAAGAAATATTATTTGTTTCCAGTGCGTATGAGATATTACCTGATAGTATAGAGAACAGAGTAAGAAAGAGAGACACCACTAGATACGTCCGTTTGTAATCGTATTGAAAAGCCTTCATGTAGTCGGAGCTGATGGTGTAGTGGGCAGCGCTCCAACATGTGGTGCTTTTGCACTTTCGGTGAACCGAGTTTGATTCCCGGCTCGTGGTTATTTGCTGATCCCATACCCCTCTCTCCTTCCTGTACTTTCCTGTCCTCCCCTAAAAACACTATTGAATAAAGACAAAACTGGCCAAAAAATATAACAAATAAAAGCCTTCATGTAAACACCTAAATCAATATGATTGAGGTTGATCGGATGCAAATTTGTATCGTATTGAAGGGGTTGATGTTCTTACACATGTGTACTCTGCTAGTCTAGTAAGTTAATTGTCAAGTTTACTGTTAAGCATTTAAGTTGTTCCTGCCATAGTTTAGTGTAGTCTTATTCTGTTTATCATCTGTCTTTGTTGGTGCCTTTAGGTGTTTTAGGCAACAATTGGGTTTTCTTTTGTACCCAATAAACCTTGTATGTGTACAAAGCCTGCATCTGGGTCTCTCTCTCTCTCTCTCTCTCTCTCTCTCTCTCTCTCTCTCTCTCTCTCTCTCTCTCCAATGGAGAACAGAGTATACATTCCTATATTTTCTCTTCTATCAGGGAGTCCTGGTTGTGATTTATATCAGCAACTCATTTGGAGAGTAATGTAATGACTTGGGTAATGCTGTTGGGTCAGTTTACCAGACAGGGTTTAGATTAATCCAGGACTGGGCCTTATTATTTTATATTATATTAAGACATATAAAATATAATTTACAAACATACCTTATACAAAAAATACTGGTGTGCATCTTGAGATCAAACACTGGCACCGATAAGTTTAGATTTGTTAACATTATTAAATACATCAGCTAACTTGAGATCAAGTAGGTCAGATTTAAAAGAAAAAGATTTAAAAGAAAAAAACTCATAAATAAACTCAGATTTATTCAAATTAATTTACATCATTATTCTCTAGTGCAGAATTTTACATTTGGATCTCTAAAATAAGCTGACATTTACATTATTCTGTATTACAAATGTCAATAATATTTCATATTTATTTTCAGGGTCCATTACATTGAATAACTTTAATGTAACCTGTGAAGAACAAAATATTTGTGCTGCGAGGGGGACAGGGGTGGGAGTGAACTGCTCTTACTCAAACATCAACATCACAACTGGGTTCTGGTTCAGTCATAAACAGAGAACAAACTGGAGAAACAAAGATGAACCTGAAGATTTAACTTTAGATTCAGATTACTCAGGACGAGTAAAGCGGCGGATCACCAAAAACAACTCACTACTCTCAATATTTGATCTGATAGAGAGAGACAGTGGAGAATATCAGCTCATGATCATTATGAAGGATGGAGTTAAACATCTCAGCTCAGTCACAGTCAATCTAACAGTCACAGGTACATTTACATTCTCATCAGTCCAGTTAAACTCTTTTCATTTCTCATCTAATGTAAGGTTTTGATTATTTAGGTTTACAGGTGAAGATAAATCCTGAATCTACAGGACAGCGAGTAAAACTGAGCTGTGATTCATCCTGCCCTTTAACATCCAAAAATAACTACCACTGGTACAAGAATGTACAAACTTCAACATATGGCCAAAGCATATTTGTGTCATCAAGTGAAAACACCGACAGCCATTCCCGCGCTGAGCGGTATAATTCATTTCCCTCTTCATCTGTGTGTGAGTCTGACATTTATAAAATATTTAAATTAAAATGGAAGAACAAATTTTGCAGTTTTCTTGTTGATTCATATACAGTATGAGTGTGTTTTTAATTGATTGTGAATGTTACAGCAGTATTTTTTGACTCTTTCAGGTCTTTCTAACAGTGGCTGTTGGGGTGTGACTTACACCTCTAGAAGAGTTTGTGCTTTAGTGGGATCAACAGTCGATATTCACTCTTCATACTCACATCCCACTGGATATACAGTAGACAAAACATACTGGCATTATGATTGGAAATTCAGTGATCTGCGTGAGGATCATCAGTTTGTTGGTCGTGTGGAGTTTGTGGGAAACACACTGAGAATAAAAAATGCCAGCATGAGTGACACTGGAGATTATCACTTCATCATCATCACTAACACATCAGATAAAGTTTCTAGTTTTCCTGGAGTCGATCTTACTGTTACAGGTAACTGCTCATAATAAACTCTCTGTAGTGCAGCACTCATTATACTGAAGCACTATAGCTCGAGTAGGAGTCTGATATCAGCACGACTGTGATTAGAGGTTTAGGTAATGCTTTATCAATCGAGCTAAATCAAAAATATGAGGTCCAACTTTGAAAAGTAATTTTATGTGAAATTTCAGATACACAAGTGAGAAGCAGTCCAGACCCTGTGATAGATGGAGAAAAAGTGATATTAAGCTGTTCAACTGAATGCACTCTGGATAACAAATATACTTACATCTGGTATAAGAATGGACAACAGGTAACAGATGGATTGAGATTATTAAACAAGCTGTACCTGGACTCAATCAACAGTGAGGAGCTACAAGAGTATTCCTGTACTGTAAGAGGTAACACAACATCTCATCATACATCTGACTTTCCTGTTAAAACATTACTTTAATTGGTTACACCTAAAAAATTAAGTTGTTTCAACTTAAAATTTTCTCCTAAAGTGAAACTCAAGTTTAAATTAGTTTTACGTGTTACCCATCAAAATAAATTTTTATGTTTATCCAACCTTTCAGTTTTTAGAGTTTTTTACTGCAGTGTCAGAAATGTATCATAATCTATGACCATCACTGAGTAGTTAATGAAAATGCAACATGAAATGATATATTGATCAACATGTCAAGTTAAATATGTTTTACTCTGTAAACTCAATGTGAGAACACTGCTGAGCTTAAAGGACGACTTCAGACAATTTAAATTTGAATATATTATTAAATTGGGTCACCTATGTAGTAGAAGTCTGAAGTTATTTTAGAAATTTGTGCCCTCTAGGCCGAGAAAAGCCAGAAAATTAGTTTTTTGGCTTATGTGTATGAAAAACACCAAGTCCCAGAATGCATTGCTTCGCTGCTCTACGAGGCCACTCACTAGTCACGCCTACCAGTTACAGACGGCAGGAGGGAGGGAGATTCAACTAGACTAAATACAACTTTTACAGACACGTCTGCGACGATTTAGTTGATATATTATTATAAATACTACCTTTTCCACATCGAAATGATGATAAGTTGCGTTGTACCGGGATGTACCTGGAAAAGGACAAGCAGTAAGTTTTCATCGTTTGCTGCGGTGTAAACAATGGCTGCGGGCTATCAACCACGCAAAGTGTCGAGAAGACATCGATGCGGTAAAATAAAAAAAACAGAGGGTTTGCAGTCTCCATTTCAAGCATGAAGACATCAAACCCAATGTACTCGGAATGAAGCGAAACACGTGAAAGGACACTGCAATTCCGTTCATGTTTACCTTCACAGACACGACGAACAGCCGGAGCCATCTGGTATCAAACGCATTCTACGTTTGAGGTAAGACTCTTGCTAATACTCGTTTCTGATCACACAGTAGCCTTTACATAGTGATACAGTCGTTAGCAAAGTAACGCTAGATAGATAATGACACATAAGTTGGGTGTTCTCAAAATAAAACAACTGTTGGCTACCGAGCTACTTATGTAGTTGCGTAAGCACGAAAGCCTGTTACTGTAAAGTTATTCGATGGTTGAGATAACTGCAGATACATTTGCCAGATGTACATGATTAATTCAATAATATTTATGCATGCTACACGTAAATATCATTGCATTTTATCTGTAAAACTGTAAAATATAGTAATATGCAATTTATCATTGCATATTACTGTATTGCATATCATTTTTATAGCTTTAGTTACTTTGCATATTCATATTCAGACTTTATTGATCCTGAGGTGAAATTCAAAAACTACCTGCAAAACCTGCTGTTATTTTGGTGAAAGTAATGCAAAAGTATTGTTCTGCATTTACTCACAGGTTTCCAGAAGAAGATGCAGAAGAAGGGGAAAAAGAACAATGAAATCCTCCTTGCATGGACCAGGTCAGTGTTTGTTTGTAATGTGGGAGACTTTACATTGCTTTGCAAGGTTAAAAGTTACTAATTGTATTATCTTTCATAGGTCTGTCATAAATCATATGTGGTTTTCCTGTGCAACCAGTAAGGGGGATGTTGAGGTAAGACATTTGATTCTAATTTGATTCATTTTTAGGAAAAACGATTTTTCTAGACCTATTGATAATAATCATATTTTCATGCAGGTACTGAAAGGCCGGTGGAACACCATGTGTGTAATGAGCATGAGTGGACAGATGATGACGAAGGACATCCTGTGGCATTTCAAGACCTGTCATCGACAAAAGGCTTCTGAGAGACATGGAAAAGATGGCCCTGTTCAAACATACTGGTGAGAAGTTGCGCTTGTACACTTCATTGTTTTTCCAAATCCTAATGATCATGTTTTCATTTGTTATATCCCTTCTTTCTTTCTCTTTATATAATTGCACACAGGGCCGCTGGAAGTCTTTCACAGCGCACTTTTGAAATACCTCCCCAATGTTAGTTCCTGCACTACAATGGTACCACATTGCCCATAGCTGTACATATCTTATCTATATGGTTCTTGCTGAATATGAATAATTATTGAGTTTTTCTTATAATATATTCTGTTTATACACTGCATAAATCAATATTATTTATACTACTATTAGGTTACTGCTACTACATCGCACATACATACATGCTTCATATTACATATCCATATTTATTCTGCTCTTACAAGGTAACAGCTAAACAGCTAAACTGAAACATTTATATTTTGTTTATATTACTCTAACCACCTTCTGTAAACAAACAGTATACTACTGTCTACACTGCACTATATTTTTTGCAGTTCTGGTTGGACACAAATTTTGTACTTGTACTCTGCATGATGACAGTAACATTGAATCTAATCTACTTTTCTACCCTTTACAGGAGAATCACGGTTCAACCAAATGTTCTGCAAGAGATCCAGCAGTGGGTCTTGAAGAAAAGCTTGATACCACACAGTCTGTAGACGAACTCATCCAGAAGGCCATTGACAAGACTCAATCCAAACATTGTGTTCAACGTGCCAACCTCCCCACTGCCATCCAACATTGCACCAGTGCCTAAACCATCAAAGGAGGCTGCCACGACTTCTTTCAAAAGTCACTTCTGAGACTGACACTTTCTAATAATAATAATAACAATCACCTCTTCCCTGAGTTCTATTGCTGTGTATAATCAGATTCTGCCACCACTCTTTATATTTATATTATTATATACTGTGTGTATATACACACATAATTATTATTATGTTTTGCTTTGTTTTTATTTTGTGCAGGACATTTTTAGATGTAAATTATGTCCTTGTTTATTTTAATGTGTTCTTTTCACTGGTGGCACAATATTTTTCCTTTTTGAATAATAAAAAATACATTTCTTCATCTAACCCTGTCTTTTGTACACCAAAGTTATACATTATAGACTTGTGGAGGCGCAATGATTACTGTTACTGTGATTAAGCTGTCATTACTTACTTTACAAAATCATTTGGGTTAAAAATAAAGCCAAATATTATGTTTGTTACAGAATTTAGACCTAAACTTTAAAAAACGAATGCTTTCCTCAAATTGCAGTCACTGTTTCTTTATAAACTCTAATGTAGCAACAATAAGGACTATAACACGAACCACAACAAATGTGAGTTTTAACTTTTTATTAAAAAACATAAACAACTCCCATTTATAGCTGATCCAGAGCTTCATCCGTTTCTTTATAGCCGCTATAATGTCCATGAGGAGCTACGTCTGATGTCCTGAACAACACAGGCAGGTAAAACAAGTCGATGTCCTTTCCCCAGTCTTTTGCCTTGCAAAACCCATTCCATGAAATGACGAGGATGTAAGGAAAAACAGTAAGCACAACGTTAGCAATGCAAGCTATTTTCACATACAATAGGCTAATATAGGTGTAAATATAACAACCATAGCTCAGCTGACGGACGTGAACAACAAAATACTCGCTTTATACCCATGCCTCCGTTTCTCCCTGCAGGCTTCAAGAAGAAAATGCTATCGCTGAAATTCGCGTCAGCAATATGACTCTCTTTCGGTGTCCATAGGCGCACAACGAGAGCACGTAAACCACCAGACCGGCACCACCTCGGCTACAGCAGCCGCGGTAGCAGCCTATTGTTCCTCGTTCATCCGTAACTGTTCCTCGTTGTATTGCGGCTCGTACAGGTACCACGACCATCAGATTCGGGCAACAGGTCATCAAAATCCCCTTCTGCCATCCGTTTTCAAAACTACACTCTGCCGTCGTGGTTTACTCGGCTTTCTCCACAAAGCAAGACCCAGGCTAGCTTAGCTTAGCGAAGATTAAAGATGGCTGACTCTCGTTTTGGTTCGGGCTTTTCCGAATGGACTCGCAGTCCAACCCCTATGGGCGGGGAGAAAACATGCGGAAGTAGCTCCTAATACTGGCTGTAGTCTTTGCCTCTGGCCAAAAACTCCTCCGATGACGCAAAAATCGTCATTTTGCGTCATCAGAGGACTTTTTTGGACAACCAGAATACAGATATCTCTCACGGGGACATGAGGGAGGGAAACACGTTTATTCAGAAATACTGCCAGGTTTCTACTGATACAAAGCTGAATGCTAAATTGATGAAGTATTCCTTTAACATTGCAATAGTCATGATGAATATTCAGTATTACTGTAAATACAGGCCAGGCTTACATTTATATAAACTACATGCAAGCTCCCTGTGCAAAAAGTGTCATCAGTGATTCACCTTGTTGTGTTTGTTACAACCAGCGCATATACTGATGATGTTTACTAACTTGTGTCGTGACCTATGAACTAAATGTGTCATCATTGTAAAGTCTACACACATGTCCTACTCATGTTTATTTGGATCATAGTCTCAGCCTCAGACGTCACATTTAAAGTCATCCTCTGATTGGTTGAAATACATGTAAGTTGTGATTTTTATGAGTTCGCTCGGAAACAACATAAAGCTGTCTGATTGAAGAAGAAAGTTGTCATGTTTACATCGATGACATTATTCTTCATCCAGATCGAAAAACGCTGTATTTTTAAAAGTATGAAAGATATTTTAAAGTGTTTTTATCTTGTTGTTATAAACTTTAGTTTGAAGTTTGTGAATAATGGTTGCAGAACAGTCTGTTATTGTGGTGAAAACTCAACAACCTAAACATGAGGTGGCACAAAGTGTAATGGTCAGGGTTCATGGATCTGTTTTCTCTCTCTGGATTGTGTGTGTGCGTGAGTTTACGCGTGTTTGCCCGGTTATCACCCTGATTGCTAAACCTGTAGACAATCACGAGCTGTATATATGTGGAGTCGATCATTCTTCTGTGTCAGATCATTGCGTTATTTATCTTCCCTTACGAAACAAAAATATATTGCAGTATATTGGAAAATATCATGTAATATATTAGGCAACATATTCCCATATATTGGATTTAATATTTATATTTTCCAATATATTGAAATATATGCATGAAACATACATGTATATATGATACAAAATATATTGCAATCAAGAACAAAAAGGGCACTATATTTTTACATGTAATAGTTTGTCTTTATATGCTTTGATATATTGCAATATATGCATAGACCATACATATATGAGACAAAATATATTGCAATCAAGAACAAAAAGGGCACTGAAATAATGTTTGGATAGATGTTCACTTTTAGAATAATATCTGGTTTAATTGAAACCCACCACAGGGTGTCTGGTAAGAGACTTAGTCGATTGATGTCTTATTTGGGAGTAACCCGTTTAATTGTCACTACACAACTCAAGCTTTGGATGAGCATCCATACACGTGTGTATATGTGTGGTTTTTCTATAAACACAGAAAATGCACATTAACATAAGTTTGTGAATAATAACAATTAACATGGCAAATAATATGAATGTAACAAAGCTGGCTACTGTATGTAGTTTAAATAGTAAACACTGAACAGTGACATTATGCACTTTGCAAAAGCTAGCAGGTGGTTTAACAGCGCTGCGTTGTCTGGGCATGTACCACGCATATGCGCATGCGTTTATTTACTCTGACACATAAAACGCTTTAAATCCAGATGTCTAACAATATAATTACACAATGACATAAATATGTAGAGATGACAATGACATAAGTGAAATATAAGTGTAACAGAATTAAATGACCACATAAAACCGTTTAAATAATAATTATTAAGCTTAACAAACCAATTCACGTTATGATGACAAATATAATAAAGAGAAGTCAAACGGAACACAGGATTGGTCATTACCGAAGTCAAATAAGATGTACTTACTTTGCATTTACGCACAAACACACATAATATGAAAGAATTGTCCTTAAAGCAACAGCAAAAAGTTAGAGTCTGTATAAGCGATCTGGCTCAACTCAAGACTGAGTTCTGTGGGCGGGATGCTCGCCTGCACATAGATCGCGGATGCTGATTGGCTGCTGTGCTGTATGCTGTGCGTCAGTCAATCTCGGCAAGAAAAAGAGATCTTATTAGCGAACTTTTATTATAACTATATAACAAGTAACAGCCTTTTTAACAGCCGCCCCCAGATTCCCGGAAGGGAATATGTTTAAATGCTGAAAAAGCCTCTAATGATAAATGTACATTACTCAGGAATATTAGGCAATTGTATAAGGCGTGCTATGGGACGTGTGTATGTCTTTGTGCCCACCTTAATATCTACAGTTCTCACTCTGCCGTCAGTCCCAGTGAAAACTTCTGACACCCGTCCCACTGGCCAGAGTGCTCTAGGCCAGTGGTTCCCAACCTTTTTAGCCCTAAGTACCCCCACAGCCCTATCAGTAAGGCTCAAGTATCCCTTCATCGAAACTAAACCAAAGTTGTGTTTTAAAGACAAATAATTAGTAATTTTAATTAATTAATTAATTTTAAACATTAAAGTAAAAAGCACTGACTGATGAAGCATGTTTATTTCAACAAACCACTACCATTGCGATCAGTGTTTGCATTTGATCAGCTCATTTGCATTTTAAAACACACACCCAAAAACGGCACATTTTGCTCAGGCCTACAAAATGTCAATTTTGACATGCTATAATTCATTATCTGTAGGGTGTTTTGAGATAAAACTTCACATATGGACTCTGGGAACCCCAAAGACTTATTTCACAAATTTTAAAAAATCATCATATGACCCCTTTAAGGGCCAGATTTACTAACAGCTTGCGCAAACCATCATTTTGGCGTTAAATAACGACTGAACTTACTAAAGACACGCAATAGATATTTAGCTCTGAAAAGGTGTTATTTTTGCGACCTTATTGCATATGCATTTGTGGAAGTTTTCCTACATTAACATTAATGCGAGGAGAGTATTACATTTTGCCAGAGGAACATACTTTAAAATAAATATATAGTTTGCCAAGCCATGCTATGTTTAATTTGCTGGAGAAAAGAGGAGGAGAAGTCACGAGGAGAAGTAAAATCAGGTATTTCAAAACTAATTTTACCCTTCATCTTTCGTCCTCCGGTTCATAGTGTACTTTTACTTAGCTGGAATTTCACACTCCGCGGTCCGCATTTTCATTGCGATGTCCTGCCGAGGTCTCTTATTTGCGACCCTGTACTAATTTGCGCTGCTCTTAGTAGATTGCAGTGGTCATTAGAGAAATGTGCTTATGTCATTATTGTGCCTGTGTATTTTATTTGCGCCTTTGTAGTAAATCACACGCAAATTTTCAACTCCGGCGCTTATTTGGAATTGAGCTCTCACGTCCTTTTAAGTAAATGCCCTAAATTTACTAAAATCTCAATTTAAGTTACTGATAATTAAAGTGTGCAAATAAGTTAAATTATTCTGTTCAAATATATAGAGAAACAAAATGTGTTAAGGCATTATCTATAAATACAAAAGACATCGGGACAAAACATGTTAAAACATGTATGACAAAAATAGGACAAAAACAATACAAAAGTTATTTTTGCATAATTTGAAAATGCAACGGCAGCGGGAATGAATATTATAACATTATTTAAACATTAATTATAGTTAATAAACTTTGTGTCTTTAGAAACTATTCAGGGTCATTAAAAATAGTCAGATCATTCTTGAGTTGGACATCGCTATTGCGTTTTGGATCATGCAGCGCATTTACTCTTGACGGCTAATTATATTAATGATAAGATTAAAATAAGTTGTCCGTTTTACAATGCTTTCCTCACAAAAATCAATCGTAGGTCAGTGACTGGACAAACGAAAGACATTTTTTATTAAAAGTAAATGAGATCAAAGCAAAATGTAAATCTTTTCGCGTACCCCCTGGAAACTCTTCACGTACCCACTGGGGTACGCGTACCCCCGGTTGGGAATCACTGCTCTAGGCAACTGTGGGTCAATAATCATCACTGTTGTGCCAACTTGAGTATTTGCTGTGTCCTTTTGCCACTTTTGACGCGTTTGTAGACCGGGGAGATAGAACCTTAGAAAGTGCTTCCAGAAGTGGTCTGCGAGGATTTGGCTGTGCCATCTGCGCCTGCTTATGAGCTCGGACTCTGGATATACTACTGAAGGCAGGGAGGCATCCGGCCGCCCCATGAGGAGAGAGTTTGGAGTAATAGGGTCGGGGTTGGCAATGTCAGATGAAGCATACCCCAAAGGTTTGGAATTTAGAATCCCCTCAATCTCTACTAATACCGTTTGCAGCACTTCAAATGTAACTGACTGTGCTCCTATGGTTGCGGTCAGTGCTTGCTTGAGAGAACGAATTTCTTGTTCCCAACAGCCTCCAAAATGAGGAGCATTTGGGGGGTTGAACTGGAATCGGATCTGTTTTTTGGCCAACTGTTCACGCAGTTCAGGGGCAAGAGCTGCAAATGTTTCTCTGAGTTCTCTTTCTCCCCCTTTAAAGTTGGTGCCCTGATCTGAAATAAGTTCAAATGGGTTTCCGCGTCTGGCCGTAAAGCGCCTAAGAGCCATAAGGAAAGAGTCTGTGTCCAAACTATGCAAAAGATCAATGTACACTGCTCGAGTGGTTAGGCACTTAAACAAGATTCCCCACTTCTTTTCAGTCCTCCTACCAACCTTGACAGCATAAGGGCCAAAGCAGTCCATACCTGTCGAATAGAATGCAGGCCTGAATAAGCGTAATCTGGCTTGAGGAAGGTCTGCCATCTTAGGGATTTCTGGATTCTTTCTCAACTTTTGGCACTCAACACAGTTTCGTTGACACCGTTTAACAGCTTCCCTACCACGGAGAATCCAATACTTCCTACGCAGTTCAGCGAACACTCTCTCATATCCTGGGTGGTGGAGTTTGGTGTCATAAGCTTGTATGATAAGCAGTGTGACTGGGTGTTTTGGATCGAGAACAATGGGGTGCATGCTGTCTTGCTCAAGGTATGAACTGTGACGTAGGCGGCCCCCAACTCGAATTAGCTGGATCTCACTGTCAAGTTCAGGTGCTAGAGCCTTTAAGCGACTGTTATGAGCAAGAGGTTTACCAGCCTTTAATTGTTCAAGATCTGAGGGGAAAGATTCTTCCTGGCATAGTTGTAAAACTGTGACCTCGGCACTTCTGTAGTCATTGTCTGTTAGGCTAGCACTAGCCGCCCCATGAGAGGCCGTGGCCTCTATCAACTCTTGGAATGTCTTAGAACAATCAAGATAAGGAATTGATGTGCTGATTACCAGGCATGACAGTGTGCACAAGCCAGTTTTACGCAGCTCCTCTCCATCCATATCGACAGGGTGTAGTGGTATCACAGGCCATGAACTCGGAGTATCCTTTAAGAATGAAGGTCCCTGATGCCAACGGCTGTCTGGTCCAAGCTCATGCAGTGTCTGCCCCCGTGTTATGTCATCTGCTGGGTTTTCAGAAGATGGCACAAACCTCCAAGTATGCTGATCCGTGAGGTCCTGAATCTCTGCCACACGGGTACCGACGAAGACCTTGAACCGACAAGACTCCGACTTAAGCCAAGTCAAGACTGTGGTTGAGTCAGTCCATAAAGTAATGTGCTGAATGGGTAAGGTAAACTCAGTTTTAACAACTCTGGCAAGTTGAGCACCGGTAAGAGATGCACAAAGTTCTAGATGGGGGATGGACTGCTGCTTTTTGGGAGACACTTTCGATCTTGCTGTAATGAACGCTACTTCCACGTTTCCTTGCTGATCTTCTGTCCTTAAATAAGCAACCGAGCCATATGCTCGTTCAGAGGCATCACAAAAAATGTGTATGTCTCGCTTACTGGTTTCCTTGTCTTTTGCAGGACTTGTGTAAGATCTCGGAAGGGCAATGTGCGGTAGAGCTGACAACTCTGTCTCCCACTCTTTCCAAGTTTGCAGTAGTTCTGGGGGAAGGTTTGGATCATCCCAATCCCTTTTCTTATCCCACAAGCGCTGAACTATGAGCTTAGCTCTAGTGGTATATGGGATGCGGTAGCCAAGGGGATCGTATTGCCTTGCCAGTATTCTGTAAATGTTCTGCATGTTAGTCTCGGTATTGCCTGTGGGATGATGCTTGTAGGAAAGCGTGTCCTTTTGAGGGTTCCATAGCAGTACCAAAGCAAATTCTGGCATTTCTGCCTGTCCATGAGTAATCCAGAGCTCAGTGCTTGCTGATTTCAACTCTGAGGGTAGATGATTGATGGCTGACAGCTGATTACTAGACCATTGTCTTAAGTCAAATCCTCCTTCTGCCAGTAAGGCTCTAAGCTTGTCAACGAAAGCTTTAGCTTCCTCTGTGGTCGTGAAGCTTTGTAGGCAGTTGTCGACGTAAAAGCATTTCAGGACAGAATGCCTAACATCTTCCCCGGGTTGGCTGTGATCAAGGACATGCTTTTGAAGGGCGTACACAGCGCAACAGGGACTACAGGTGGTCCCAAAGGGCAGGACTTGCCACTCAAACACACTGGGTGTTTCCTGCACCTTGAGGTCTCTCCAGAGAAATCTCAGAAGTGGTCTGTCTTCGGGAAGCAATCGAATCTGGTGGAACATTCCACGTATATCACTGCTGACTGCAACTGAGTGTTCCCGAAATCTTAGCAGAACAGCGAGTAAAGATGGTCCCAAGACTGGCCCAGGGAGCAAGAGCTTGTTGAGGTTTTGGCCCTGATGTTGAAATGAGCAATTAAAAACCACCCTATTTTTGCCATTATGTTGGACCATGTGATGTGGGATGAACCATGAGTAAGTAGAGTCCTGTTCAACATGATGATCTACTTTAGTAACATACCCCGATCGTTCTAATTTATGAATCTCTTCTGTGTAGGCAGCTGCTTGGTCTGGATTTTTAGCCAATCTCTTTTCTGTAGATCTCAGCTGTGATATCACTGCTTCTTTGTTTGCATGAAGCCGTGGCATGTTTTTGATCCGCAGAAGAGGGGTTGCATATCTTTTCACTCCATCTACTTCGACCCTGACTGTCTTGGTATCAAGGAGCTCAATTGCCTCATGATCTTGTCTGGATCTAGTGCTTGCCTTTTCACTGCGCCAAGGTAGCACATCCATCTGCCACAATCGTTCTACGTGCTTGAACAGATCTACATCAGAAGGTGAAGCTAAGGTAAAGTAACATGACTGTTCATTGAACTCATGCTGTAGATTCTGCACAGGGCCCTGTAATGTCCACCCAAGGCGTGTTTTGACAGCAGCAGGTCCCCCTGGGGGACCAAGGCGGACCGGCTCAACTGGAGTTATGAGATGGGGGTAGTCAGAGCCAATAAGCAATACAGGACATACAGTCTCTAGTTGCCGAAGTGGAAGTCCCCTTAGGTGTTGGTATTTCTCTTTCAACGCTTTGACTGGGTGTGTGTGCTCAGCCAGGCTTAGTTGTTGGGCCGTAAATGCTCCTTTAATGTGAAACACCTTTTTGGGTTGTGACAGTGGAGAGATGGAGAAGGACACTGTTGCACCACTGACAACCTGAAGCTCTTGTCTGACAGTGCGGAGCGGTAAGTCCTCAGGTTTGCCTTTAAGCCCAAGCTGATGAGCAGCACTGTGTAAAAGAATGGTTCTCTCCGATCCGTCATCTTGGATGGCATATGCAGTCATTTGGTGCTTTCCATTCCTAAGAATCACCTTGCTGATCTTCAAAAGAACCTTACGGCTGGCAGGAGGCTTCCGAATGAGAAGATGCTCCTTGGTAGTATTAAGAAGACAGGAGTTCGTTGTAGTAACAGCAGCTTCATTTGACACGGTCCGTGAGTTCTCAGATACTTTCACTGTAATGTCATGAAGAACTAGTAAATGACAGCTATTACACTGCTTGCAGCGCATTTTTAGGCTGCATTCTGCTGCTTGATGGTTCCTGCCACAGCGCCAACACCAGTTGTTGTCTTTGATCCAGCTACGTTTCTGATATGTAGTGAGCTGCTTGAAATTGGCACAGTTATTCAAGGAGTGTTTAGTGTGATCGCAGTAAGGGCAGTACGGCTTTGGAGCAGCTTTCTCTGTAGAAGATGGTGTTGTTGTGTCAACCATTGCCTTTTCAGTGTTAAGTAGGATGTTAGCATTCTTGCTGGACAACTTGTGGTCTTTGAACACTTGTTGTGTCCGTTGAGCAGGCCCTCTGCGCTGATTGATAACAAACCTTGAAGTGTCATCCTGTACCTGGATCTCATACTCCAGCCATTCAGATAAATCCAAGAGGGTTGGAATGGGCACATGTTGTGGATGTATAAATCGACGGAAACTGGATCTGAAATCATGAGGTAATTTTCCCAACAGTCTGGAGACATGTGAGCCACACTGCAGTTCGTTAGTACCTTTACTTCCAAGTTGGGTTAGCATACCAACGAGAGACCGGACTTTTAGCGCAAACATTCTGAAGGCTTTAATGTCCCCGCTGTTAATATTTGGGCCATCCATTAGTTCTGCTATTCTTTGTAATGCAAGCTGGTGGGGCTGACCATACTGCTGATCTAGCGCAGCCATGGTTCTGGTGAAGGGGTACTGAGAGTGGCAATATGAATCAGCGATCAGTAATGCCTCTTCTAGTTTGAGATGATCTGTTAAAATCTGAAATTTAAACATCTCTGTGGCATTTGCAGGAAGGGTGTTCTCTAGAGCAATCTTCAGACTTGAAAATTCTCGTGGATTTGGATGTACTAAGTCTGGTATGGTTGGCGTAGGACCTTTGTACATTGACACCTGTTCGACAGGAGGTACTTGACTCTGTGAGCTTTGAGTCACTTGGCGGCGCCACGTAGAAGTGTAAGGACCATATGTAGAATGCTCTGGCTGATATGGGGAATAATTGTGCCCATGATAGAAGCTTTCCTCCTCATTAGGAACATCCCAACCGGTAAGATGAGCCTCTGGGGTTTGATAGACCAAGTCATCTTTTTCTTTAGCGCCCAATGGAGAATACGCAGAAGAGAGTCTGAAACGTGGTGCTGGCACAGGCCTGAATTCTCTTCCAGCAGTCTGTGTATTGCGTGGAGCAGGACCTTGGTGTGCAGATGTAGCAGATAAAGGAGGTTGGGCTACGGGCCTCTGTTGTTCGACCTGAATCTGTAGTTGTTGCATCTGACGCTTTAGTTGAGAGAGCTCTTCAGCATACTGCCTATTTGTCTGTTGCAATATTTCTTTTTCCTGCTGAATCATCTGCATAGAGTGAGACATGTACTCATTTGACTGACGAATATCCTTATTCCATTGTTTAAGTATGCCTGTTTCAGACCTACTTTGCTCAGTGTCAGACCACTCATCTGAACTAAGATGTTTTCTGCCTGGAGTCTGCAGTACACTGAATGCTGTTGCACCCTTCTGTTCGTCTTCATCATCTGGACGATTGGAGGGTATCTGAGTGTGTGATGACACGGGTACAGAATTTAACGTAGGCATGACGAAGCCTGTGAGATCATAATCTTCATATCGGACGGGAAGGGCTTTCTTCCTTCTGACACGCCCGGCTGGCTCTTTCTCTGCATGTATTGACATCTTATAGCCTGCAGTAAGTCTCTATCCGGCTCGAAGGACCATGAAATAATGTTTGGATAGATGTTCACTTTTAGAATAATATCTGGTTTAATTGAAACCCACCACAGGGTGTCTGGTAAGAGACTTAGTCGATTGATGTCTTATTTGGGAGTAACCCGTTTAATTGTCACTACACAACTCAAGCTTTGGATGAGCATCCATACACGTGTGTATATGTGTGGTTTTTCTATAAACACAGAAAATGCACATTAACATAAGTTTGTGAATAATAACAATTAACATGGCAAATAATATGAATGTAACAAAGCTGGCTACTGTGTGTAGTTTAAATAGTAAAAACTGAACAGTGACATTATGCACTTTGCAAAAGCTAGCAGGTGGTTTAACAGCGCTGCGTTGTCTGGGCATGTACCACGCATATGCGCATGCGTTTATTTACTCTGACACATAAAACGCTTTAAATCCAGATGTTTAACAATATAATTACACAACGACATAAATATGTAGAGATGACAATGACATAAGTGAAATATAAGTGTAACAGAATTAAATGACCACATAAAACCGTTTAAATAATAATTATTAAGCTTAACAAACCAATTCACGTTATGATGACAAATATAATAAAGAGAAGTCAAACGGAACACAGGATTGGTCATTACCGAAGTCAAATAAGATGTACTTACTTTGCATTTACGCACAAACACACATAATATGAAAGAATTGTCCTTAAAGCAACAGCAAAAAGTTAGAGTCTGTATAAGCGATCTGGCTCAACTCAACACTGAGTTCTGTGGGCGGGATGCTCGCCTGCACATAGATCGCGGATGCTGATTGGCTGCTGTGCTGTATGCTGTGCGTCAGTCAATCTCGGCAAGAAAAAGAGATCTTATTAGCGAACTTTTATTATAACTATATAACAAGTAACAGCCTTTTTAACAGGCACTATATTATATATATATATATATATATATATATATATATATATTTATATATATATATCTATCTATCTATATATATATATATATATATTTATATATATATATATATATATATATATATATATCTATATAGATAGATAGATAGATATAAAGATAGGCACTATATTAAAGATAAAGATAGATAGATAGATAGGCACTATATTATATATATATATATATATATATATATATATATATATATATATATATATATATATATTTATATATATCTATCTATCTATCTATATATATATATATATATTTATATATATATATATATATATATATATAGATAGATAGATAGATATAAAATGCTCGAGTAGGAAGCTGAGATTCAGGCGTGAAGAGAGGACAGGATGCGTAACAGACACCAGCAACAAGGAGGCTGATAGATAGGTCCTGACCTATGATCCTGACCCACACTCCTAATCAGTAGGTGGCGGTAATGCCACTAAAATATGTTTGCCAACTGCCAGTAAAACTCAAGAAGAAGAAGAAGGCTGATGTCAAGCAGACCGGAAGTTGGACGGCGTTTTGGCGGACTGGTGACGAGCAAACGTATTGTTTGTTTTGGCGGAAAATTTGAAAGAAAGGAAGTAAAATGGAAGAGGATTCAGACGGGTTAGATATGGATGGAAGTGTATTGTCGTGGGATACATTTCAAAGGGATAATATTCCAAAGCGGAAAAATTCAGGATCTGCAAAAGAAATGGAAGATAGCGAGGATATGGTGTTAGCAGTACAAACCGTGAGTAAAAAGAAGAAGAAAAAGAAAAAGGTGTCACAGATTAGTAGTGGAGAAGGTAATTTGTCAAATGAAGAAACAAATAGAGATATGTATAAAGTAATGGTGACCTTTGAGAAATCATCAGGAAAGCATATGCACCCTATTGGGTTATCTAAAGCAATAAACAAAGAAGTTGGTGTTGTAAGTATGGCTCAATGTTTAGGGCAGGGAAGAGTGCTGATTATTGTCAAAGATGTTGCCCAACGAAATAGACTGTTAAAACTTAAGGATTTAAATGGGGAGAAGATATCAGCCCGAGAGATTGGTATTAACAGTAATGTAAAAGGTGTCATAGTAGGAATTCCTTTGGATATTACTATGGAAGAAATTAAAGAAAACGTGAGAGGGGGAAAGGTGATAAATGCAAGAAGATTGTTTCAAAATAAAGAGGGACAGAGACAAGAAAGTCTGTCTATTCTACTGACATTTGAAGGAAAAATTCCAGAAAAGGTCCAGTTGGGATATCTAAGTTACACAGTAAGGGAGTTTATTCCAAAACCGCTAAGATGTTTCAAATGCCAACGTATAGGTCATGTGGCTGCAGTATGTCGAGGTAAGGTGAGATGTTCAAGGTGTGGGGATGAGCATGAATATGACAAATGCCCAGAAAATGCAGTGATTAAATGTTGTAATTGTGGAGGCCCTCATAGTGCAGCGTATGGGGGATGTAAAGTGCAGATGGAAGCAAGAGAAGTTCAAAAGTATAAAGTAGGAAACAAAGTAAGCTATGCAGAAGCTTTAAAAGCATGCAGACATAGAGTTATCAAGCAGAAAGAAATGAGGGTCAGAAACAGTCAAGAAGACAGTGAATTGATAAATAAACAAGATTTAGATCATTTGAATAAGAATGGTGAAAAAGAGGAGAGAAGTAATGGAAGTCATCAATGCCGTCTAAGGGAAGACTCATTAATAATGACAAATGAAAATTTTCTGGCTTTTATAATCAAGGTTATCAATGTTACTGCAATGATGTCGAGCAGATCAGCTAAGATGAAAGTAGTCTTGGAGGCAGCATCAGAATTCTTGGGGATATCAGGAATAACAGTTCAGAGGATTCATGGAATGTTTGCTCGGTCATCATCTCATGAGGCTTCTCAGCTGTCTAATTAGCCTGATGGTAATAAGTGTTTTACAATGGAATGCAAGAAGTATTATAGCAAATGGACAAGAATTTAAGAAATTTATTACCGAGTTAAATCATAGACCAAGTATAATATGTGTGCAAGAAACATGGCTTAAAACAAATTTGCAATTTAAGTTATTTGGGTATAATTCCGTTCGGAAGGACAGGGAAGATTCACAAGGTGGAGGGGTAGCAACATTTATTCAAGAAGAGATACCATATAGAGTTATTAATGATATTAAAGAGCTGGAATGTGTAGGTATAGAGATATATTATCAAGGGGGATCAATTGAGATCTTTAATTTTTATAATCCATGTAATAAAATCTCATTAGAGGCACTTAATAAGGTTGGTGGGAATATTGGAAAAATGGAAATGTGGTGTGGAGACTTCAACGCTCATAATTGGTTATGGGGTAGTGAAAAAATTGATCATAATGGGGAAACAGTGGAGCAATTTATGGAGGATAGGTCGTTGGTCTGTTTAAATAATGGAGAAGGAACTAGGTATAACATAAATAAGAATAAGTTATCAAGTATAGATTTAACTATGATATCAAGTGTGATGGCAGAAAGGTGTGACTGGGGTGTGGTTAATGATACTAATATTGGAAGTGATCATTTTCCTATTTTGTGTAGTATTAATATCAACAGATTAAGAGTAGAATATAATTTGCAAGGGAAATGGTTGTATGAAAAGGCAGATTGGGATGCATTTAATAATTATTGTGAAATGAATTTAAAGGGAGTGAATGAAGAATCAGTAGAAACATTTTGTAATTCTTTATCAGGTTTGATTATAGAAGCAGCAAATGTAAATATTCCAAGAAGGAGAGGGGGAAAGACAATAAGGAATATACCATGGTGGACAGAGGAGTGTGGTGAAGTAATAAAGGTGAGGAATATTTTATTTAAGCAATTAAGGAAAAATATGAATATGAATAATCTTTTGGAATATAAGAGAGCTAGAGCAAATACAAGAAGAGTTATAAAGGCAGCTAAGAAAGAAGGATGGAGAAAGTTCTGTTCAACTATAGGGAAGGATACATCATTGGATAAAATATGGAATATGATAAGAAATATGAGCGGAAAAGGGAAAAATGGATTTAATATTCCAGTTTTAGTAGAAAAAAATGAAATTGCAGTATCAGATATGGACAAAGCAAATTTATTGGGGAAGACATTAGAAAAATTTCATAATTTGGAGCTTGATGAAAAGTATGAAGAAAGTAGAAGGAATATGCTGGAAAAAAATCAGGGTATTATGGAGAAGAAAAGCTGTAGTGATAGCTTTTTAGATATGGAATTTACAATGAAAGAGTTAAAATTATCTTTACAAAGTTGTGCTAATACTGCACCTGGTCAGGATAATTTAAGTTATGCAATGTTTAAACATTTATCAGAAGAAGTTTTAAATGTAATTCTTAAGCTGTTTAATAAGATATGGGATGAAGGGATAATTCCAAGTTCATGGAAGCAGGCAATAGTAATGCCGATCGTGAAGCCAGGGAAAGATCCAAGTTCACCTGGAAGTTACCGTCCTATTGCTTTGACATCAAATTTATGTAAATTGATGGAAAAGATGATAGTCAAACGTTTGTCATATGATTTAGAAAAGAAAGGGAAATATAGTATATATCAGTGTGGGTTCAGGAGGGGAAGATCTACAATGGATGCCTTAATTAAAGTAAGTAATGAAATAGAGAAAGCCATAAGTATGAAAGAAGTTATGACGGTAGTATATTTTGATATAGAAAAAGCTTATGATACAGTATGGAGAGAAGGTTTGCTAATTAAAGCAGCTAAAATAGGAATAAATGGGAAAGTATACAATTGGTTATTGCAATTTTTATTTGAAAGAACTTTTAGAGTTCAAGTGGGAGCAAGTCGGTCATCTAAATTTCATGCAGAAAATGGTATACCTCAAGGAAGTGTAATTAGTCCTTTGCTATTTAATGTTATGATTAATGATATTTTTGATAATGTAGGGATGGGTATAGGTTGTGCGTTATATGCAGATGATGGTGCAATATGGAAGAGGGGAAAGAATATATCACATGTGGTATCTAGTATTCAGAAGTCTATTAAAAAGGTTGAGGAATGGTCAATAAAATGGAGATTTAAAATGTCAATAAGTAAATCATGTTGTATGTTGTACACTAGGAAAAGGAAATTCTCAGAAAAATATGAGTTGAGACTATATGATAAAGAGTTAGTTCAGGTTAATACATTTAAGTATCTAGGAGTATGGTTTGATAATAGATATAATTGGAAAAAGCATATAGATGAAATTGAGAAAAAGTGTAGGAAGACTTTAAATGCAATGAGGGCAATAGCTAGTAAAGAGTGGGGAGCAGAGAGAGTAGCATTGCTGTCATTATATCAAGCTTTAATTAGATCAGTGCTAGATTATGGTTGCATGATTTATGGTGCGGCATCAAGGACGCTTTTAAATCGTCTGGACAAGGTACAATATAGGGCACTCAGAATTTGTTTAGGAGCTGTAAAATCAACTCCTATTTATGCTCTGTTGGTTGAAGCAAATGAAATACCTTTAGAATTGAGAAGAATTAAGTTATCTTTAATTTATTGGAAATATATTAAGAGTTTTGTGGGAAATCATATTGCTACGGATGTTTTAAGTAATTGCTGGGAATATGTTAATAATAAAGGGAAAGGATTTGGTTGGGATATGAACTCTGTTGCAGATAAATTCCAGATTGTGGAGATTGAAAGTAATTTGTCACCAGTATTAGGTAAGATTCCGACCTGGATTTTTCCAGAGGTAGGAATAGATTTGGAAATGTTAGAAGAAGTAAGAAATTGGGAGGAAGCAGGAATGGTGGCAGTTAACGTTAGAAAGCATTTACATCAAAAACATTATGAAAGTCTTCAAATTTTTACTGATGGGTCAAAAGATCCTACCTCAGGAATAACAGGAATAGGGATATATATTCCAATGTTTAATGTTAAAATTTCAAGAAGAATAACTGATGATCTATCAGTATATTCTGCAGAGATGTGCGCTATTATCATAGGATTAACATGGGTGGATGAGATAGGTCCTGATAGAGTAGTGATGTGTTCTGATTCAGTATCTGCATTAAGTTCAATAGATTCACAGGAATCAGTTCGAGTAGATTTAGTAAATGAGATTTATATGCTTTTATATCAAGTGAGAAGGAAAGGAGGGATAGTTGGATTTTGTTGGGTTCCAGCACATAAAGGAGTTAAAGGAAATGAAGTTGCTGATAAGTTAGCAAAAAAGGCGTTGGAAAGAGATTCAATTGATGTGAATGTTCCACTAGGTAAAGGAGAAGTTAAGTGTATTATTAAGAAAAATATTAAAAGGAAATGGCAGGAAATATGGGATAATGACATGAAGGGTAGACATTTGTATAAAATTAGGAAATATGTAGAGACTAATAAGAACATAAGGGGAAGAAATAGGAAGGAAGAGGTTATGTTAACTAGATTAAGACTTGGATTAAATGATACATTAGCTTTAGTAGGAGTATATGAGAGTGGTTTATGTGAGTTTTGAACATAGAACATGTAATATGTCATTGCAGGAAATATATTCAGGAGAGAACATTAATGGAACAAATTAATGGAGTATCTTAATAATAATGGACAAAAGGATTTAGATTTGGGGTATATTTTAGGTGTGGAATTTAATAGAGATAGCGTAGGGTATAGGGTGCTAATGGAATTTATATATAGTATAGGATTAAATTATAGGATTTAAAATTGTTTAAGGGCAGTTTGATTTGACAGGGTTTTGTGTATGGGCTGGAGGAGCTGGAGACGCAGCGTCAGCTTATACCGGAATTCTGTTTTTTTTTCATAAAGCATAAGAAATGAGGAAATGGAAATACGAAACAGTAGGTGGCGGTATGTGCTTAGTTCACCAGTCCGCCAGAAAACAAAAGAAGAAGAAGAAGAAGAATGTATATGTATTATATTTAAATCTGCAGATTAGTAAAGATAGCGCCTGTTTGAATGTTTGCTTAGTAAGATTCGGTGCGTATGAGAACCAGAGCATGAGCGGACATCAGTGTTCACTCGCCCCGCTGACCACCTCCGTCTCTGGGCTACATCTCTGACAGGGATTCCCCGGCTCTGATGTTGTCCCTGGCTGTGTTTGATCATCAAAAATGAGATCAAATCAGCAGTATTTGGTGTCATGATGAAACTATTACTTGTTTTCATATTTAGTGTCTTTTGTGTTGTTATTGTTTTGGCGCGAGGTAAAAGTTAATAAAACTATACTTATATAATGTTACTATTGCTTTCCCATTTAATCTCAACGCGATACGAGCACTCGCTTGTTATTAGACTTTGTTCTTGTCAGTACTATATAAAACAGTTTTTTTAAAGTGTCAGAGAGATGTTTTTGCATGCTGCTTATAAATATATCAGTGGCAATATCTCATAACGTGTTTTAATAGTCACGTCACGATAAAATAAAAGATCAATGTCCACATTTAACAGCTGTGGTGCTTACCTGCGGTTCCACTGTGTTTTCGCATTCTGAGGAGAGAGATCGCTCCAGAAAAAAATATTGTTTACATTCCTCTTTCCAAGTGTTAATCGTCCACACGATGTGACAAGACATTACTCCCATTAACTTTATTGTAACATCCAAGAGCGCTGATCTTTGACGGAATAATCACTTCTGATTGGGATTCACACACTGATTTACGAGTGTCAATGAGACACACGGAGAGGGTTTAAAAACAGCGCGTGCCGTCTGTGTGTGTGCGTGCAGTTTTTCCAGTCAGAGATGAGCTGTATCACTCATACTAAAATGACCAGCAGGTGGCGGAATGATACAAAATGGTGAAGCGGTTACTGTGCCGTTATCAGTAGAATATCGCACGCCTCTTAGCCAATCAGATTCGAGAACCAGAAAGAACTGTTGTATAGAATTGCATAACATAGAGTGAATATTCTGATATGAATTCAGATTTCAAGAGTATGAATCTTGATACCACGGCTTTTCATCAGCATGAATAAATTGAACTCATCTAAAAATAAAACTGATGACACAAACAAATAGAGGTGAGAAAATCTGTATATCTGTATGTTAAATAAACTAATGGTCAGATTTAATAACATTATCTCTTTCTGTGTGTTTGTCATTGTTAGATGTTGCAGGTCTGTGAGTAGATCAGCTGTCTGTCCATCAGAACTACTGGAGTGATGTCACAACTCTCTTTATGACATCATCACCTAGCAACAATAGCCGTTTCTCAATACCAAGTACGCCAAACTCGGACTTGTGTCCTTCGTAGTTCGAACTTGCAAGTTCAGACTCGGAAGAACGAACTCCTGACGCGAAATGCATTCTGGGAAACTTCGCTGTCATAAGTCCACACAAGTCTCCTCTGATGCATCCCCGATAAAATGGGCGGATCAAGAACACATCCCGGGATTTTATGTGAACTTGGACTTGACGCGAACTTTGAATTGGAACAGTACTTGGGCCGTGACTGATGACGTTTCACAAGTCCACAAGAACGCAAGTACAGACAAGAACGCATATTGAGAAACGGCATATTGTCTCTCAGCAGTGACATCAGTGATGCAGTGATGTCATATACAGTGACATATTAATGACAGCTCAGTGTAAATAATCTAATGTTCAAATAGATGAATTATTCATTGAAGTATTGAGTTTATCATTCAACAGTCTTGTGTCAGTGTCAGATCAACTGTAACATCACAATACATAAATCCTGTAAAAACTTTGCTATAGTGCATCTTTATGTAGATGATACTGTGATCTACTTTCATCTTCACTATAAGTCAGACTGTTATTGAACTCAATGCTGTTTTTAGTTAGGTTAGGATTTTATTACAGGGCTGTGCTTTAATCTTGTAGTTAGGAAAACATTTGTTCAGTTTATATTAAAATGTTTTGAACTTTGGGGACATTATTTACATGCATGTTGATTTCACTGCATTTCACAGTTTAGACACTGACTGTGTATCATAGCTCATTATGTTTTATAATTCACTGTCATTGTTGTATATTTTATAATACAGTCTTTTGGTTTCATTAAGCTTGAGGAGACTGCAGCATCTTCTTTCACTTACAAATAGTTGCTATGATTTTGTCTCTTCTAGATGTCGACTCTTCAGTGTACTTTGGTTCACCCAATACAGCCGAGTCAACTGCCTCTAGTGGACAAAAACAACACTGCACCAAATATACAAGAGTCTCTCTGTGGTGTACAGATCAAAAGGATTTCCAAAGTGATTTCACCAAATAACACAAAACAAAGTCATGTTTAATTTAAAGGGGTCACATCAACTTGAAAATTCTGTCTACATTGTTGAACTTTCAGTTTATTAATGTTCCAAAAACTGTCACTGGGCCAGTACCCTTTGTAAAGACCCCATTTAGGTACAGATATGTGGTGTCAGTATGAACCTCGAGGTATTAATATGAACTCTTTATGTGCACACGTGTACTTTTTAAAAGGGTACCGCCCCAGTGACAGCTACAGATCATTTATAACATTTGTTTCTGACAGTGTATGGATTATATTATTACTGGGAAACATGAAGACATGATGCACTGCTGTAAATCTACCACATAAAGACTTCAAGTTTATCCCAGGAGAGGGCGACACACAACAGAGTCTAATGTACTACAACATACACAAAACAATGAGTCTATAAGAAGCTATAGGCTAATGCTGAGTACAATATTTGTGTGTTTCTCCTTTAAGAGCGTTCAGTCTACCTCTGTGTCCCGCCCACTTCTGTGATTGACAGCCTACATGCTGCTGCTGCTACTACTGCAGCTTCACTACAGATACAGCTTCTCAAACTGTCTTTTAAGCACATTGTATATTTATTTATGTCAAACAATCTCGCAGGCACAACGTTAACCACTAAATGAAGCATATAAATTAATCACATGTGAACACAGACATATTATTCTCAACTAGTCTGTACAAACACTGCAATAGCTTAATGTAAAGGCCAGTTCACACTGATCAGACAACTACCAACTCCAACAGACACCAACAGACAACCACATTCTAAAGTCTCATTTACTTTGATCCAACAACTGCCAACAGGGCTTTCACACCAGTGTGTAGTGGCCTTTAAACACTTCAGTACATGTGCTTGATGGTTTAAAAGGCGATAAACCAAACTCTGGACTTACTGACCAAAGGCAATGAAGCTTTGCAACTGATAAGTATTCTAACTTTGCCATCTCATCGTGTTTAAAATGTTAGGTTTCTTCAGCCCATCTAAAGGTAATGAAGCTGTTGAGACTCACTTCTGAGTCTTCATCTATAACAGAAACAACATCACCAGCACCACAAGCACTGCTAACCCAATCAATGACCCTCTACAATACTGGCCAACATTTACCCGTTACACATTTATGTTTTCAAGGTTCATCTGTCTATGTAAGGTTCCTCTGTCCTTGGGTCTTTTCCTTGCATCATTCCCTCACATCATAGGGAAGTGGAGTTAAGGCGCAAGGACAGGAAACAATGATACACAAATAATAACTGAGAGACTGTGAAGAGCGAGCAGTAAATGAAAACCCAAATTGGATCTCTAGTGGATTGATAACAGAATGATTTCAGTGAATTGGGAATCAAATCCACTCATACATACTGAGTTTTTTTGTGCCCTAAAGGGGAGCCCGTGAGAGATGATGAGCAGTGGCTCAAGACCTGAAAACACCCCAACCTGTGCACGTCCCTTACATTTAACAAAGTTATTGTAAGAGATTTATAAATAATATTTTCTCTGTAATTTAAAGAAAAAATCAATTCAAAACTAACTTCATAAGCTGGCTATAACCTCTACTAAGGTAAACTTGAAGGTAAATGTAGTCACAATCTGTTATTGAATCTTCTGCTATTCTAAAAAGTTTGATGTTTGTAAGTATGTGTTTTAAACTTACAGGTAAAAGGTAAAAGTGAAACAGCGTTATAATGTTTCGTTTGACAGGCTGAAGTCAACAATTATCATTTTCTGAAAGTTTAACTCACTGACATTTACTAAAAAACAAGAAATAGACACACTATTCTCGGAAGGGTGCTGGCAGGAACTGAGATTTTTCTTCACAATGACAGGAACTGAGATCAGCAGATCATTTAATAAGAGCTAAAACATACAGCTAAAAACCACTGATGCATGGACAGAGAACTGCACAACAACGTGTTTGTATGCATGTTTTTATTGTTTTATTATATGCAACTTGATAATAAAATATTTTAATTTTAATTATTGTTAGTTAATAACAGTGATGTGTTAGTGATTTTACTGTAAAGAGACAGATCTGAAAAATGAATTTAGTGTCACAGTCAAACTAACATTGTGTTTTTATCAGCAATAAGAAAAGTTCTTCTTTAACGTTTTGTAGCTGGTATATGTGAGTTTCTACAAAGAGAAATCATGAACTTCAGACTCTCATCACTGATCCTGCTGTTACACATTCAAGGTATGAAACGCAGTTTTGTGTTATACTAAAATACTTCAATTCATTATATATTTGTTAAAAGTATGTCAGATTTTAAACTAGTTTAGTCTCATTTAATTTACATCGCTGTACTCCAAAGGCTGGATTCTCCATTTGGATCAGTCTCTAAAATGTTTAAAGTGAGTTTGTATATTTAAAACTGAACTTAGAGATTTATGTTTGAGAACAAAATTGATGAATTTGAGTTCATATCTGTCTGTATCGCTCATCTCACTCTGTAATTTTAATGAAGTTACATACAGATAAGCTACAAATATTATTAATATTACAGTTATGGTTTCTTCTTCAGGGTCCCTAACATTGGATAACTTTAATGTAACCTGTGATGAACTGAATATTTGTGCTGTGAGGGGAGAACCGGTGATGGTGAGGTGCCATTACTCAAACATCAACATCAAAACTGGGTTCTGGTTCAGTCAGAAACAGAGAACAAACTGGAGAAACAAAGATGAACCTGAAGATTTGACTTTAGATTCAGATTACTCAGGACGAGTGAAACAAGAGATCACTGAAGATTACTCAGGACTCACAATAAGAGATTCAAGAGAGAGAGACAGTGGAGAATATCAGCTCATGTTCATTATGAAGGATGGAGTTAAACATCTCAGCTCAGTCACAGTCAATCTAACAGTCACAGGTACATTTACATTCTCATCAGTCCAGTTAAACTCTTTTCATTTCTCATCTAATGTAAGGTTTTCATTATTTAGTTTTACAGGTAAAGATGAATCTGGAATCTACAGGACAGCGAGTAAAACTGAGCTGTGATTCCTCCTGCCCTTTAACATATAAATATGATTACCGCTGGTTCAAGAATGGAGAATATTTTACATACGGCCAAAGCATATTTGTGTCATCCAGTGAAAACACTGACAGTTATTCCTGCACTGAGTCTGTTTCAGTTCCCTCTTCATCTGTGTGTGAGTTTGACATTTATAAAATATTTAAATTAAAATGGAAGAACAAACTTTGCAGTTTTCTTGTTGATTCATATACAGTATGAGTGTGTTTGTAATTGATTGTGAATGTTACAGCAGTATTTTGTGACTCTTTCAGGTCTTTCTAACAGTAGCTGTTGGGGTGTGACTTACACCTCTACAAGAGTTTGTGCTTTAGAGGGATCAACAGTAGATATTCACTCTTCATACTCACATCCCACTGGAGATACAGTAAATAAAACATACTGGCATTACCGTTATGATTGGGAATTCAGAGATCTGCATGATGTTCAGTTTTCTGGTCGTGTGGAGTTTGTGGGAAACACACTGAGAATCAAAGACGTCAACACAATTGACACTGGAATATATCGATTCAGCATCATCACTAACACATCAGATGAAGTTTCTGGTTATCCTGGAGTCCATCTTACTGTTACAGGTAACTGCTCATAATAAACTCTTTGTAAAGCTGCTTTCACTGATCAGATTTGATGAATATATTTATTCTACTGTTTTAGAGTCTGTATTTTTGTTTCATTTATGTTTTATTAAACAACGAGTAGATTATGTTTCAAATATTAAAATATTCAATACTGTCAATCATTTAAGATATACATCTTGGGTTGTCAACTTTCTGAAATGGAAATAAGGAAGGGGGGGGGTTGTAGGGAGGTTGTAGGGGTTTGACTGGGTCCGGTCACATGCCCCCACGGAAGAGAATTTTGAAAAAAATAACCCCTGAAATGAAGACTTCTGGTGAAAAAAAAGTGGAAAATAATTCATAAATTTAGATAAATATATTTCATACAACTTCTTAGGCCTAAATATTTAATGAATAGCAAAGTATGCCTAATAACTATACAAGACTGAACCACATAGATGTGAAATATAAAGGCTATCATGATCATTTTGCCAAAAATGAACCATGGTTTTGTTAAGTTAATAATACGCCCTCTTCAAAGACCCCACCCCTTTTTAAACCTTGACCTATCTAAATCCATAAATATTTAATAAGAAACCCATCAGAAATGATTGAGACATTATGAGACGGGAGGGAGCGGGACACTGGAACAGAGGGAGAGCACACTTTCTTGTCAACTATATTTGAGTTTTAAAAATCCACATAATTACATACCATATGAGCCTCTGGAGACGACTGACGGACAATGAACCTTGACATTGCTCCATCCTGTGCCCGCCGTTTCGCTCCTCTTGTGATTATCTCCTCATGCGTGCTGCTTAATATCACACACTCCGCCGTGACAAACAGAAAAAACGCGACGGCATATGGTACAATTGGCCTTGTATTCATTGTCCCTCACGCATTCCAGCCACGGGTAGTCATTTCCCATTCAATTCTATATTTTTGTGCTCGTTTCTTTTTCGCCGGCTGCTCGGATGCAGTCATTTTTACATTTCCCGCTGTTGTCACTTGTCGTCATCGTTGCTATGATACGTGACATCACAATGACTGAAACGACCAATTAAAAGCTTATGGGGAAAAAAAAAAGCTTATGGGGCTGCAAGATGTTAAAACGCTACGCTGATCATAGACAAACAGAGGGAGATATTACCGCACCCTCAGGGTTTTCTTATACAAATGACGCGGTCTTCGTTCATGGCTGATATATAATAAGCTATGTGTCTGTCGTGTATTTGCACTGAATTAATTTTCATAAAATACGGAACAAGCTGCGTTCCGTATCAGTTCAATACGGAACAAGAATTTTATGTGTCAAATACGGGACGATTCCGTATTATACGGAACGGTTGGCAACCCTATAAAATTCATCTTGTAGATAATGATGTGATGATAAAATAATTTAATGTGTTTTGTTTACTGCATATATGACGCTGCTGTATCTTAATGGCTTCATTACCAGTTGAACTATGCAGTTTACCAGCTTGCAAGCATGGTTGATCAAATTTAGCTGGTGAGTGTGAAAATGTTGGTCAAGCAGCAAACCAGCACTTAGCAGTCTAATCCTTTAATAAACCTGAAGCTGGTATAAACTGGTTTCATGAGTTGTCACACAGTCTCGTCCTGTTTAAGTGGGTAGTTTGTGGCAAACTTGCAAAATCACTCAAGACTTTATGTTGATGTTGAGGACACTCATCACAGAGGACTTCAGAATTGAGATAAATATTTATGTTGCAATCGTGCATTTGACAGATGTTTTTATTTAAAGCAATTTAGGCTGTGTTCACATTATATATTTTATTTGTATCATACCTGTCAACCCTCCTGTTTTTCCCGGGAGTCTCCTGTATTTTACACATCTCCCGCACCCCTCCCATTTTGTTATTTCTCCCAGAAAACTCCCGTAAATTAAACAGCCCTAAATCTTTATATGAATAATCAAATACATAAGGTTGTCCAGTTGTCAGATCTTGTATGAAACGCATCCTACTCACACAATAGACACATCATACAAATTTGAACCTATTTTTGATCTTAACATGGCAACCTACAATTCGTTTGCGTTGTTGATTTCTGCACAGGTAAACAGGAGCAAGTTGAATCAAGCATCACTTTTAGCATCAAAGTTTAAAAAAATATATATAGTGCTGCAAATTTAATAACAGCTGGACGGAAGAGAATAATATATTACTTGGTGCGAATCAACATCGGTAATTCCCATGCTTTTTACAAAGTATGTCGCACTGATTTTTGTATCGGACACGGTGGGAAAAACGATTTAACGGAGCATAATAAATCACAACGAGACAATTGCACTGTGGAGGCAAAGAGCATAGACATTAAAGAAATAACTAGACCACGCGTTGGCTGCTGGATCGTGGGTCAACAGTGCCGCCATATAGTGGTGGCAACTTCTCCATTAATCTCATAGCAACTGGAGGTAAAATGCATTCGTCGTGTGCAAATTTGGAGGTGTACAAACAGCCCACACAACTCAAAACGAGTCTCGGGGAATTATCTTTCACAAGTAAGACTGAACAGTTGTTTCTGGTTGTGTTAGATCATTAGATCACAATCCTTATAACATTATTTTGATAGAGTCGAGGCACAATATTAATAGGTAGAGATATCGCTTTTAGCTACGAATGTTGATACAAGTTAAGCTATATTAAATTGTCCGTCTTACAATAGTTTACTAAAGTGAAACATATTGGGAGGTTGCTGAAAGTAGAGAAGGGTTTTGCATGTTATAATTTCAGCGCTATAAAAACAAATGCAGACTATCACTCTTTGCTAACCCCCCAGACCCCCCTCCCCCCATTCAGAGGTTTCATGGATTTTGGAATCCAAATGTTGACAGGTATGATCTGTATGACTGCATGACTTTACCATTGCTCATCACACTGAATTGAGCTGAATCAAACGTTCTGTTATATGAAATCTCAGATACACGAGTGATAAGCAGTCCAGACCCTGTGATAGATGGAGAAAAAGTGATATTAAGCTGTTCAACCGGATGCACTCTGGATAACAAACATACTTACATCTGGTATAAGAATGGACAACAGGTAACAGATGGATTGACATTATTAAACAAGCTGTACCTGGACTCAATCAACAGTGAGGAGCTACAAGAGTATTCCTGTACTGTAAGAGGTAACACAACATCTCATCATACATCTGATGAAATTATATAAGAGATTTATTCTATAAGTTGATAGCTGATAGATTTAATGTATTGATTTTAACATCATGAGTCTTTGTAATTAAGATAAAGAGTAAAGTTATGTTTTGAATTTTCTGGTGTTTGTCTTTCTTCAGATTCAATGGACAAAACCACTAAAACAACTGTCAGAAACAATGAAGAAGCCGACTGTTTAGTGTAAATAATCTAATATTCAAATAGATGAATTATTCATTGAAGTATTGAGTTTATCATTCAACAGTCTTGTGTCAGTGTCAGATCAACTGTAACATCACAATGCATAAATCCTGTAAAAACTTTGCTATAGTGCATCTTTATGTAGATGATACTGTGATCTACTTTCATCTTCACTGTCAGGCTATTATTATATAAACTTTGGGGACATTATTTACATGCATGTTGCTTTCACTGCAGTTTAGACACTGACTGTGTATCATAGCTCTTTATGTTTTATAATTCATTGTCATTGTTGTATATTTTATAATACAGTCTTTTGGTTTCATTAAGTTTGAGGAGACTGCAGCATTGATTTATTTCTTTAAGCCGTATTGAGTTAACTTCTTTTATTTGGGTAATCTTCTTTTACTAACAAATAGTTGCTATGATTTTGTCTCTTCTAGATGTCGACTCTTCAGTGTATTTTGGTTTTATTCAGGACTCAGTAGAAAATCTTTTGCTTATTCTGCATTCTTGTCATGAATTAATCTTCAGAATATAACAACAGCTTGATCATTTTATTACCATGAAAGTTTAAAGCGCTTATTAAAAGTTTGAAGCTTATAAAGAAGTTTCTGTTATAAGAATGTTATTGCTATAGGCTTGAATTGGGGTAAATACATTTACATGACATTTTAGTATTTACGAGTCCTTTACAGGTATATTAGTGCATCTAAATTTTGTTCACTGTTTGTTTTTATTGTACTTTTAATTTTGTCTTTATGAAAGGTATGGCTTCGCTGCTTGGTCTCTCACAGGTCGGGGACACACCTAATGATTTTTCATACAGATTATGAATGTAATTTGATCATGACGACTGATCATGCAAGTGTTTCCCGAGCATTATGGGCATTCTTGGTTAAATAAAGATTAAATAAAATAAATGTAAAAAATCCTTGATTCTGATTGGTTAGTAACTCTTTTATAAATAGTAATGCATTTGACATTGTGCCATATTATTATTATATATGAATATAGTCACAGGTTGCAGCCCAACATCAACATCAACATCACTCTTCAGCTGTGACTCTATTAACAGTGACACCTCTCATATATGTGTCTGTGTTCATGTGATCTGTCTGATAGATTGACAGTATTGGATTCCTGATGATGTCTCCTAGAGGTAACATAAATAACGAGAACAGGATAGGACCTAGAACTGATCCATGCAGGATGCCGTATTTAACCGGAGCGTGATATGACTCTCCCTTATTTACATAAACAAAGTTATAACTTATAGCAGTTAGTTAGATACGATCTAAACCCTGCTAACGCCTGACCACTGATGCCAACATAGTTTTATAGTCTATTGAGTAAGATTGTCAAAGGCTGCACTAAGGTCTAGTAATATAAGAATTGAGATTTCACCACGATGGGATGTTAATAGCAGGTCATTTGTAACTAAGCAGTGCTGTCTCTATGCTATAGTGGGGCCTGAATCCTGAATTTTTAATGCGTACTATTATTCACGTACTCTCATGCGTATTCTTATTATTCACTAAGAATACGCATAACTGGCTTGCCACTACTTTTTTTTAACATTTCAAAAGAAAAGGAAGATTTGAGATTGGTCTAAAATTATTAACATCTCCCTGGTCGAGGTGCATTTTTTTAATTAGCGGTCTAATAACTGCCAGTTTGAAAGCTGTTGGAATGTATCCTAGTTCTAGCGGTGAGTTAAAAATATTTAGTACTGGGTCTGACACTACAGGGAATACTATTTTATTAATTTTCTGGGAACAAGTTCTAATATACACGACAGCTCTTCTATTGTAGTATTTTTAAATGACTCAAGATGTTAATGTGGTAATCTAATGTTCAATGTACTATTGGGTAAAATGGTGGCTGCTTGCAAAGCATTGATGTTTTCCCTAATAACCATAATTTGTTATTGAAGAAGTTAATGAATTTGTGACTATTATGTTGGAGTTTAATATCGGTTTCTGTTTGTTCTTTGTTTCTAGTCAATTTCGCAAACTGTGCTAAAGAGGAAACTATATTATGACTTTCTTCAATAAGCTTGCTGAGATAGGCAGATCTGGTGTTTTTTATAGCCTGTCTGTAATGTTAAATGTTCTCTTTCCATACCTCTAACTTTGTGCTTCTCCAATTTGGCTCCATTTTTCTAGCTACCTTTTAACTCTTTCCTTGCCATTGACGACTTATCTCGTCAATCTGCAATACCGCTACTTATAAAACCCAGAAGTATTGCCCTAGGGCAAACAGCTGCATGTCCGTCTAAGTTTCGAAGATTGCCCTGCATCTGATCTCTATTAAAAGTCCTTTAAAAAATGTAATAATGTCAGCTTTTTGCTCAAAATTTTGTGTTTTTGAAGAAACCTAACCATATTTGAGAGGTGATAAAAGAATGTTTTTTAAAGCAGAGGGTCTGTTCTTTCATTTAATATATTGTATGTTTATATATTTAAAGGACAAGCTCGGTATTTTACACTTAAAGCTTTGTTTTCAGATTGTTTATGATGAAATAGAATGGTTTTGACTGAAATTTGGACATTGACCCATAACGTCTCACAATGGTTTGGTTATAAAAGTCCTAATGCACTAATAAAGAACAAAAACAATGAAAAACATCATCATTTATACTGAGGAGATTTTCCTCTGTGAGCAAACAAACACAAAATGTCTTGGTATTGCCAATAATGGTTGAACATCTCTTTTCTTCCTTTCTATGTAGTCTAACATCATAATATTCAGATTATATTTATGAAACGAGAATATTTTTATAGTTTATTTTTAAGAGCTGCAAGTACCAGATGACTTTAATGTCTTGATATATAAAACCATGATGTACTTTCTGTTTCACATGACTGTAAGTCACATTCTGTATGTTAACCATAACGAAAAGATGATCAATGCTGTATATACTGTATAGAAATGATAGAAATAAAGAACAAATGACTGATTTATATCATTGATTTAAACTCATGTGAGAGAAGATAAATGAACACTAATGTTTCTGTTTTCACATTTATTGTTTTATGACTGCAAACTCTTTCAAATCACTAAACCATTAGTTATGTGTATAACAGAACAATAACTGCTCTTTATTCTGTCATCTTTGCATCATGATCAGGGAGATACTTTTAAATCGGTTTGTGAAGGACTGGAGTTGAGTTGTGTCCATGTGCTGTTTTTAGGTTAAATAGTTTAGTTCATATGACTCTCAGTGTTGAGTAATGTCTGTAAAATCAGGAAGCTTCTGTAAAGAATCAATTGCTGTCTCACTTTGTGGATAATTCATGCTAACAGAGTTCTTCCTTTAATCTACTTGCTTCACATTAAAGATGCTATTGGAAAATGCTATAAATGCATAAATTATGTGAGATTTGTTTGCCCCAAGCCTATTTTCAGCCCAACAGATAATAACAGAGTGATATAACACAAGTAAAAACGAAATAGATATGCAGTGATCAGTATATTAAATCATTAATTTATTAAATCTCTTGAGGTAAAATTAACTCCACTGAAGGCTGCACGCGCCAGGCGTTGTTCTTAAAATGGCCGCTTGAGGGCGCTTAAGCGCTTATGTGCTTTGGTTGCTATATACAAACATCCGCGGTTCTTTCTTATAAATATCAGATTTAGCAGATACTTTTTTTTAATCAAATGCCTATTCATATTGTATGGAAGGTATTTTTGGACTTAAATATTATATTAAATTACTTCATTTTCATTTTTAACGTGATAAAGCATCGGCCAAATTGAAATTTCATGAGATTTAATTTTCTATATAATCTTGAGGCAAGACTGACAATGTCGATGCTGCCACGCCCCCATTTCACGTCCGGTCGGCTTGCCAAGGGAGGAAAAAAACTCTCAGAGATGCCTTTAAAAACATCTGTCCAGCGGAACGCGATCATATTTTAAAGACGAGGGATGCTACAACTCCTTGAAATGCATATCAAAAACAGGATTACCAGTGATCTGACTTTGGACAGAGCGCAGCTCTCTGCACGTGCGCGATAGCGAGGGAGGCGCAAAGATGCAGCGGGTTATATTAAACAAAAGGATAGTTTGCCTCAGCTTGCATGAAACGCATAAAACTGAACAAATACGTAAGGGTTACTACTTTAGTTTATGTTCAGACGTCGGACAGATGCGAGCACGTGCACGTGAGACAGAGAGAAGCGCAGCTGCTTATTATGCTGAATTTATTTCAGATGCTATGAGTCCAAGACACGCGCATTAAGTCCATGTTAGAGATGCGCGGATGGACTATTATTTCATAGCCTGCACTGGTGTCATCCTAATTTACCACGTTGGAAAACTTATTCCAGGCAACCCTTTCTCACATTCTATTTCCTTTGTTTTTAATTCTCATTTTTTGAGTTTGCCACGTACCTCCTTCGCCAGCGTTGATAAGAGCTGTGTCAAAATGCGTCCTCATTTCTCCGCGCTGTTAATGATAGAACGAATGGATCCTTAACAGCCGAAGATATCCCAAACAATTAAAAGCTTTATTAAATAAAAGTGTGTATTTATTAGAAAACTTTTTCTTGTCACTGTTTTAGTATTATAAGTTATGTTTTGTGTTAATATTACTCTGTTTATGTTGCGTATATTTCTAGGTTGATTATTTGATATGCTGTTGAATAGATTAATCTACATCAATGTGTCATATGTTCTGAAATAAATTAATATTTTTCTGATTACATATTTATTTTAATAAGTCAGAAATGTCTCCGCAGTTTTCTGCTGACAGGCGCGGTGGGCGCTACTGGTGGCGTGTGCAGCAGGTGACGCAAATTTTGGGTCCTCAGAAGGCTAGACCGTCTCATTTCAGTTCTCTTCTTGAACTTCTGAGGCTGCCACTATGAAAGACAGAGATGTCGCATGCTTAGAAGGACAGACCTAATAACAAGCAGTCGATCCGGCACCCGCCCGAATTTAATTAAAATATTATTTTTCGTCACGTCATCCGCCCGATCCATTAAGCCAACCGCGCATAGTCATGTGTGTGCAAGAAGGAATCCTCTCTCTACAAGCTCTCGCGTTAAGTGAAGCCCACAAACCCCCATGCGAGTTTTGCAATGTGCATGTTAATGTTAAAGTATTATAATAATAATAATAAATAATGGCATATAATTTTTGTCTAAATTATATGCCATATAAAAAATATGTAAAAATCGAGAATCGGATCGAATCGTGACCTTAGAATCGAAAATGTAATCGAATCGAGGATTTGGAGAATCGTGACACCCCTAGTTGTGGACATGAGCTGTGTCTGAAACCGCTCCCTATCCACTATATAATGCACTATATCGGGTGTCGGCCATTTTGTAGTGGTGTCCGAAACCTGAGTGAACAACTTCATTCCCTACATTCATTCACTACTTTTTACCCACAATGCACTCTGATTTTGAGGGTACATTCGATGTACACTCGTTCACTCATATTTCCCATGATGCAACGGGAGACGAACGGGTAACTTGAATCAGCTGAAGGATACTGACAGTAAACACCAAACATTTTCTTGTTGTCAGTTATTTTCTACTTTTTAAAAATAAACAAATGAAAAATAATTGCGTATCTCTTATTTAAAATCTAATACACATTTTTATTAAACAATAAATAAACAGCAGTAAATAAATATTATAAGCAGTTGTTTTGTTCTCTTATTATCAACTAATACAATAAACATGACAAATGTGAAAAACAGTAAGAAAGTAAACTTTACCATTTCACAGCACAATCAATAAAGCCACACAGGTGTTTTTGATGAAGCTCTGCGACAGCTCTCTGACGCATGATATTTGCGTCAGTGTCCGAAATCGCTCACTCATTTTCATTTGCTTCTTCCCCATATAGTGGACTCAACTGTCATTCCCCATATAGGGAATAGTGAATGAGTGAACGAGGGAACGGTTTCAGACACAGCTATGGATTCATTTGTAAAGAAGTCGATGCTGGATTTGCAGAGAGACTCAGTCAGAAGCACCACTTATATTGGATCTGACAACAATGACACAGCAGTATAATTCACAGTAAGACATTTTACTTTATTTAAGTTACTGCGTTTCACTATTGCTTTGTTAAAAGAGATTGCTTGATGTGTCCTGTTGTAACATCCGTGTCTAAATACGTTTGTTGACTGTTTTAATATACTAAAAACATTAAACGATTAATAAAGGTACAACACTTAACAATACGACTGTAATTTAAAGGTAGAAATATACAAAGTTAGTTATAAGGAAGGATTTATCAACCGCAGTTTAGATTCTGATGCCCGTTTACTGTGTTGTATGAGTCATTCTATGAAACGGGTGCCATTTGGGTCCGCAACATTTGATGAGATGCATAAGGCACAAAAATGTCCCAAAATGTTCTTACAAAGCTTAAAGTTATTCATTCAAGGGTTCTTGTTAACATGATATATGATAAAAACACTATTCTTAAAGAATAACATACTATTTTTAATAATTTTGCATTAGTACATAGCCATTTTCACATGTCCGTGTTGACCAACATGACATTTGCATCCAAAATATCACCAAATAAGTTATGTATTTTTTTAAAATATATATTGTTTTCATGATTATATTTGTGTCCCTTTTCACATAAGATACATTTTATTCAAAATAAACCTTATTTTTTTGTAAATATTTGATGATTTGTGTGCGTCCCTCAATTTGACTTACCACCCCGTCACACTAACTTGTTTTATCTATAAATAATGTACTGTTGCTTTAAATGACATCACAAAGCAGAAGTGACATCATTGGAGCCTTGTTGCCTGTTTTTGTTCTTGGTGGCAAGTACTGACATTCCTCTACATTCTTTATTTGTTGATTTTTTGTGTTAGACAGGCTCCGTCAAGCTCAAAGCAACCACCCCGTCACGCAAGATAGAGAGGGAAAACTAATTTCGATATATTTTTTTACATTATTAATGCAAATAAAATTATATTTCAGATAGAATGCATGTATGCTAGGTGAGGAACTTGACCACATGGGAGATCTGCGGCCATTTTGGGATGATATTTACCATCCCGTCACATACCACTCCGTCACAAGTTTTATTGTGACGTGGTGGTAAGGGATGTGACGGGGTGGTTCTGATATAGACTAATAAATTGTTTCTGTTAACTTAACATGGTTTGTTTATTCATTCACTCACTATGTCACTCAATCACTATGTCACTCAATCACTATGTCACTCAATCACTATGCACTCACTCACTATGTCACTCACTCACTATGTCACTCACTCATTCACTCACTCACTCACTGTGCCACTCACTCACTCACTCACTCACTCACTCACTCACTCACTCACTCACTGTGTCACTCACTCACTCACTCAATCACTCACTCACTCAATCACTCACTCACTGTGTCACTCACTCACTGTGTCACTCACTCATTGTGTCACTCACTCACTGTGTCACTCACTCACTGTGTCACTCACTCACTGTGTCACTCACTCATTCACTCACTCACTCATTCACTCACTGTGTCACTCACTCACTCACCCACTCAGTCACTCACTCACTGTGTCACTCACTCACTCACTGTGTCACTCACTCACTGTGTCACTCACTCACTCACTGTGTCACTCACTCACTCACTCACTCACTGTGTCACTCACTCACTCACTCACTCACTCACTCACTCACTCACTCACTCACTCACTCACTCACTCACTGTGTCACTCACTCACTGTGTCACTCACTCACTGTGTCACTCACTCACTCACTCACTCACTCACTCACTCACTCACTCACTCTCTCACTCACTCACTCACTCACTCACTCACTCACTGTGCCACTCACTCACTGTGTCACTCACTCACTCATTCACTGTGTCACTCACTCACTCACTCACTGTGTCACTCACTCACTCACTCACTCACTCACTCACTCACTGTAATGATGCTCTTATTTTAGTTTTTCACAGCATGACCAAAGTTTCCAATGTTAATGTTTCCCCTACCCCAGTTTTATAAAGATTAAAACAAGCATACCATATATAGATACACACTTTGTCCATACCACCTTGTCACAGTGAACCTATCTATTAAAATAAAAAAGCAAGCTTGAAAAGGAATCTGTAAATACATTTCTTATAAGGATTTTTATTCATGCCCAAGCTATTATAGGGACAAAATTAAAATGTAAAGTTCAGTTTAATTTTATGTTCTCTTTTATTGGTTTTCATTTTCGGTCAGGGGATAATCCGTAATTCGTTTGCAATTATAAAACGAAAATACCGTTTTTTTGTAGAAACCAAATAGAGTCTTTGAACTTCAGTCAATTCGTTTTTCGTTTTTAAACCAAAAACAGAAGTCACTTGGTCCTTTTTTGGAAGCGAAAGTAAAACCGGTAACACTTTCAAAATAAAAGTCTAACTAATATAATGAACTAATATAACGGGTTTTTTTTTTTAGGACAACTAAAGTAGCACTGGGTGTGAAAAAAACATAAAAAAAATACTAACTCTGTCTGTTAGGAAGAATTAAACATTTGTAAGAGAATTGGTGACCTGTAACTTTAGATTTAGACAAGTGAACTCATTTTATATGTAGCTTAGGATAGCAGGTAGAGTATTTATTTATAAGTTTCTATTATTTAATTCACATTTTAGTTTTGTAACATTATTTATAGCCCTTCTTGCTTTGTGGAAGCTCAACCAGCAGAGGTCACTCTACCCCCTTCTGTTTGAAGGTGTGCAGGAGTTCACCTGCCTTCCAGCTCCTCTTTCTATGACACTATAGCTGCTAAAACTCTCAGCATTCACCATCTACTGTTACCTCTTCTGTGTCGAAACAAAACTCTTCCAAAACAAATCTATAAAGTTGTATACTTTTTATTTCCTTTGCATTTTTCTCCAGTGTAATATACTTATTATGTTAGTAAAGTAGATGAAATATTTTTATGCAGCTTGTAGTTCTCATTAGTTATGTAGACCTGTGTGTGAAACCTAGTCTTACTCAGTCAAAAATGATCTCTAGCTCTGGGACTTTCAGATCTTTAAAGTTAAAGTTAGAAAGTAAAATCATTTAGTTTTTCTTCCTGGTACTCGCAAATCAAATCTATTACTTCAAGTGCATGCGCATTTGAATGACAGATGACACTATATGGAGAAGCTGAGTTCCATTACATAAAATTACCAGGTACACAGTGATGATGCAGTTGCTGTGAAATTTACTATTTTATTCTATTACATTGACTACGCCAAAAGATAAGATATTAGATACACAAATTACTAGATTCACTGTTTAGAGTTACGCGAAGTGTAGCGTTGACATCTGCTGTTACCCGCTGTGTAAATGCAACAAGAACATCATATTTACACATTCAATGACATTTAAACTATTGCAAAAGTTTTTATTACAGGAAATATGTAATATGGCATTGAAGTAAGTGATTGCGTGAGAGAATTAGCATAAAGTTATAGTAAATGTAGCCTATATAGTTATAATGTGAACGTGCCTAAGACTTTTCCCAGTAAGAACTGAGAAACAAAATAGAAAAATGTAGCCTATAGTTTTCTAGTTTTCTTTTTTCATTTTATAAATGGAAACGATAAATGAAAATACAACTGGTTGATCGTTTCCGTTTTTTCATTTTAAAACGGATATGGAATGGACGGAAGATACCCAGGGGCACGTTCAAGCTCACACAGGTGCGCAACGTTTTGCTATGGTTTCCGGGTTGAACAACATGTTTCCTGGAAACGGTGTGCAACAGGTTTTAGATGCATTTTCTCTTGTTTGGTGGGTGTGTCAGAAATGTCGGCCCAATCAGCGGCAAGATGTATAAAACCACGCGGTAGTAAAGAGACAGCTCGCTCAATGGGTTCAAGTTGGAATGTTGCCTTTCATTCTGGACGGTAAGGTCAGTGACTGTAACATCGAGGGTATTTTACAGTATTAAACACACATTTATAATGATTTCATCAGGCTTCAGAAACATTTTAAAAAGAACACAAAGAATGGCCTCTCAGCTACCGTAGTTGCAACTCTTGCGTCATCACAACAGGGTGTTCAACGCATCACTGTTTCTGTTTAATAAACGTTGTGCAACGTTTTGTCGGGGCAGATTTTCCCCTGACCCTGCAGGCACCATCTCGTGATCATCCACCATCTAGACTTTTGTAAAGAGTTACTAAGGTAAAATTAAAACAGCTTTTATAATGTTTAGTTTGACAATTAAGCTGAAGTTGACAATTAAAATTTTCCTAAAAGTTTATCTCACTGACCATTTACTGATAACTAGATATATATACACTTTTCTGGGGAGGTTGCAAGCTAGTTCTAGATCTTTGTTTTCACAATGGCTATGTTTACATGCACAAAATTTGTCAATCCGACTAAATTTAATATGATTGAAATCGTTTTGATTATGCCTGCACTTCATGGTTCCTAAAATTTTCAAACAGAAGTTGCAGACATCACAAAACAAATAAGTCAGGCTTATTTTAAAACTACACCCGCACACACACCTCAACCCAGCTCATTTTAGTAGCCTTAAGTGGCTTAAACTAGAAGAAAGAGTAACATATATAAAAATGTGTATGGTACATAGAATAGTTAAAAATCAAATACCTACATATCTTTGTAACTATTTTTCTAAGGTTAATGCTGTACACAGCTATTCAACAAGGGGTAGTACCACTGATTTTGTTTTATGCAGATTTAAAAGTTGTAAGGGCAAGGGATCTTTTATGTATTCAGCAGCAGTCATATGGAATGCGTTACCAGCAGCCTTAAAGTTAACAGACAATACTAATCATTTTAAGTCAACCCTAAAGCACTGGCTGAGTAGTAGACAGTAGTAGTGTTATTGTATGTACTGTATTTTCCATTTTTGTTTTATGTGGTACGTTTCTGGGGATGTTTTGTCCACGTTTTATGGTTTTATTTTTTTGTTTTAATCATCCGCATATTCAAAATATATAATAACATTTAACTTAGGATATGCTTAACCCATATCCCTACATTTTTAAACATTTACACGCATCTTGTAGGGCACACATTTTGGAGGACCACAATGGAAATAAGCCTAATGGCTTTATTGTGTCTATCCTTTTGACTGATAATTGTACAAAGTCATTTTATGTATTTATTTATTTATTCATTCTTTGTACAATATATATTATGTCAATAAAGATCACTCACTCACGACGATACAGTTTGCATGCACCCTAAACATTGCAATCTGATTTAAATACTGTTTACATGTACATTATATAGAATACGAACCGAAAGTCTGCGCAAGCAAAGCCAGGGTTGCCAGACTCACGTTTCAAAACCATCCGACTGGACGTTCAAAACTAGCCCAAAAGCATCACAATGACTATTCACAGACCAAATACCAATAACTTATCAACGGAATTATTTAATCTTCTACCCGCAGAAAAAAACAACTGGTGGAAACAGTTTAAACAGTATCCCAAATCTAAACTCGAAAAAAGCAGAGGACTTGGCAACGCTACGCTTGCGACAGCATCTCTCGTTGGAGTTCACGCTTTACTCTGTATACAAGTCAAAACTGAGTTGGAGTTGTTCTTAAGAAGTTTTCTGATATATGTAATGAAAACAGACTTTTCAAAAGTCACAACGCTATTTTATTGCTTTAAGCAGCCTAATGTTTTAAAAGTATAAACAAACGCTGCAGAATTTAGTACAGCACGTGACCGCATTAATGCTGTTGTTGTTGCGTGTTTCTGTGACGAGATTCATAAATATAATACGTGAACTTGGAGCGCAAATGTTCTGCGCATGTGCACAACTTATTTTTGCATCCGATTGAGAAAGTCACAGTCAAACTAACATTGTGTTTTTTATCAGCAATAAGAAAAGTTCTTGTTTAATGTTTTGTAGCTGGTATATGTGAGTTTCTACAAAGAGAAATCATGAACTTCAGACTCTCATCACTGATCCTGCTGTTACACATTCAAGGTATGAAACACAGTTTTGTTGTTGTACTGAAATACTTCAATTCATTATATATTTGTTAAAAGTATGTCAGATTTTAAACTAGTTTAGTCTCATTTAATTTACATCGCTGTACTCCAAAGACTGGATACTGTTTGGATCAGTCTCTAAAATGTTTAAAGTGAGTTTGTGTATTTAAAACTGAACTGAGAGATTTGTATTTGAGAACAAAATTGATGAATCTGAGTTCATATCCTTATAGGACTGTCTGAATCTCTCATCTCACTCTGTAATTTTAATGAAGTTACATACAGTAAACGTCTCGGTTACGGATGTAACCCTCGTTCCCTGAAGGAGGGAACGGAGACGTCACGTCGTGACCGACGAATTGGGAACTCGCTTAGAGAGACCAATCTGCTTCGAATACTACTAAAACGCCAATGAACTTGGCATTGAGATATTTGCATAATGCTGGCGCCGCCCCGCCAGGTGCGTATATAAGGCGCACGTGCAAATAGGGAAATCAGCTTCTGTTCGCTGAGAAAGCCGGAAGGTGACCGGCCTAAACAGCAGGTGGCAGCACCTGTGGCGACGGGACGTGACGTCTCCGTTCCCTCCTTCAGGGAACGAGGGTTACATCCGTAACCGAGACGTTCCCTTTCAGTCGGTCACTACGACGTCACGTCGTGACCGACGAATTGGGAATCCCTACCAAAACGCCACTAGGGGCTGACCTCTTCCAGTGTCTGCAAAGCCCTCCAAGTTCCCTCGGGAAATGGAGAATAAGGCAGAAGGCCGGGCACTAGATGTTCCTTTAACCCCACAGTAGTGCCAGCGACTGGGAAGCGCCCTATCTGAGCGGTATAGGGACGCTGCGGAAGCCACCGCCCCGTTAAGGGCTATTGGTGGGCGAAAGTCAACCGTAGTTGAGGTATAAATGACAGCCGTGGCTGTGTAAGCAAAGCAGTGCTCTGCTAAGGGAAACGTGGGCTGGTAGGATTAACCCCACGGAATAATACTCACAAAGGAACCCGTTGGGACACAATGTGGGGCCCTGGCCAAACACGTAGGTTCGTAGGAATACAGCTAGTGAAAGGCTGACAGCCAATGCTCCGCAACAAAGGCTGTCAAGGCAGTGGAGAGAGCAAATCAAACCATTACGCATTTTTGCTCTGTTAGCCTTCCATACTGAAACTCAATTTGGAGCCTCAGTCGGAGGCTGCAAGCCGACTTGCGAGTCTGCTCTCCGTGCCCTCCCTGGTGAGGAAAGAACACGAGAGGATACAGGCTCGATACGAACATTGTAAAATCTAATGAACGTATTAGGTGTCGCCCAACCAGCAGCTCTACAGATGTCTGTTAGCGAGGAACCACGAGCTAATGCCCAAGATGAGGCAACACTCCGAGTGGAGTGCGCTCTCAAATTAAAGGGGCAAGGAATGCCCTGCAAATTGTAAGCTAGGGCGATAGTATCAACTATCCAATGAGACATCCTCTGCTTAGTGACAGCTTTCCCTTTCTGCTGGCCACCATAACAAACAAAGAGCTGGTCCGAGGTCCTGAAGCTTTGCGTGCGGTCCACGTAGACTCGCAGTGCGCGTACGGGGCACAACAAAGCCTCGGTTGGGTTTGCCTGCTCCAAAGGCAATGCTTGCAAGCTCACCACTTGATCTCTAAAGGGAGTAGTGGGAACTTTGGGCACGTAGCCTGGTCTGGGTCTCAAAGTCACGCTCGAGACAGCAGGACCAAACTGAAGGCACGACTCGTCAACAGAGAATGCATGTAAATCTCCTATTCTCTTCACAGAGGCCAATGCTAGTAGGGTCAGAGCTTTCATTGATAAAAGCTTCAGACTCGCAGACTGCAAAGGCTCGAACGGAGGACTCTGCAGCGCTTTCAGCACCATGGACAAGTCCCAGGGAGGAATAGAAGGGGGGCGCGAGGGGTTTAGCCTACGAGCGCCTCTCAGGAATCTAATAACCAAATCATGCTGGCCCACTGATCTGCCGTTAATAAGTGAGTGATGCGCAGATATAGCGGCGATATCAACTTTAATAGTGGACGGTGACAGCCTACCATCTAGCCTATGTTGAAGATATAAAAGCACGATGTTAATAGGGCATTCTCTGGGGTCCTCGCGTTGCGAAGAGCACCAGGTGACGAAAAGGTTCCATTTTAACACGTAAGCCCGTCTCGTAGACGGAGCTCGTGCCGCGTCAATAGTGTTAGATACCGCCTGGGGCAAATCACTTAAACCTTGCGCGCGCTCAACGACCAAACGTGGAGATTCCACAGGTCGGGGCGCGGGTGCCATAATGTGCCCCCTCCTTGAGAAAGTAGGTCCTTCCTCAGGGGAATCCGCCAGGGAGGGGCTGTCGCGAGGAGCATTAGTTCCGGAAACCAATTCCTGGTCGTCCAATACGGGGCGATCATTAAAAGGCTCTCCTCGTCCTGCCTGACTTTGCACAGTGTCTGTGCTATTAAACTCACTGGGGGGAACGCATATTTGCGCATGCCCCGCGGCCAGCTGTGTGCCAACGCATCCACGCCGAGGCTGCCCTCGGTTAGTGAATAAAACAGGCGACAATGGGTATCGTCCGGTGACGCAAATAGGTCTATCTGCGCACGACCGAACTTCCTCCAAATCAGCTGGACCGTCTGGGGGTGGAGTCGCCATTCGCCGGGGCGCGCCGCTCGGGAAAGCGCGTCTGCCGCTGTATTGAGCGAGCCCGGGATGTAAATGGCACGAAGGGACCTCAGATGCTTCTGACTCCAAAGGAGGAGATGACGAGCGAGATGCGACAGGTGACGAGAGCGCAAACCGCCTTGACGGTTGATATACGCTACAGTCGCAGTGTTGTCTGAGCGCACTAGTACATCCTTCCCTCGCAGCTCCGGAGCGAAGCGTACGAGTCCCAGATATACTGCCCATAACTCGCGGCAATTGATATGCCAATGCAACTGGGGTGCTGTCCACACCCCCGAAGCCGTGAGCTCGTCGTACGTGGCTCCCCAGCCCGTGTCGGAGGCATCTGTGTGGACAACAGCATGCCGGGAGACCTGTCTCATGGACACGCCGGCCCTGAGAAACGCGGGGTCTGACCACGGGGGGAATGTTAGGCGACACGCAGGTGTAATGGTTACACGATGGATGCTGGCGCACCACGCTCTCCTCGGGACTCGATCGTGAAGCCAACGCTGAAGCGGTCTCATATGGAGCAGCCCGAGTGGTGTCACGGCCGCTGCTGCTGCCATACGCCCCAGGAGTCTCTGAAATTGTTTCAGAGGGACCGCATTCTTCCCTCGGAATGAACCGAGGCAAGTCAGAATTGATTGGACGCGCTCTTCTGTTAAACGCGCCGATAAATCGATCGAGTCCAGTTCCATACCGAGAAAAGAGATCCTCTGCGTGGGGCAGAGTTTGCTCTTTTCCCAGTTGACCCGAAGACCCAGACGGGCGAGATGTTGAAGTGTTAGATCTCTGTGTTCGCACAGCGTCCGCCGAGAATGCGCTATTATAAGCCAATCGTCGAGGTAAGCCAGAATGCGAACACCGCTCTCTCTGAGGGGCTTTAGCGCCGCCTCTACTACTTTCGTGAACACACGGGGAGAGAGAGACAGCCCGAACGGTAAAACTTTGTACTGATATGCCCGTCCCTCGAACGCAAACCGGAGAAACGGTCTGTGACGAGGGAGAATGGACACATGAAAGTACGCGTCTTTCAGGTCTATCGCTGCAAACCAATCTTGGGGGCGTATTGCACTGAAAATTTGTTTCGGTGTAATCATCCTGAAAGACCTCTTCTGAAGAGATTTGTTCAGGACACGCAAATCCAAAATCGGTCGTAACCCGCCGCCTTTCTTGGGTACTATGAAATACGGGCTGTAAAAACCCGATCTCATCTCGGTAAGAGGGATCGGCTCGATCGCGTCCTTCGCCAGCAGGACTTCGACCTCTGCACGCAGTACATGTGCAACGGACGCTTTCACCGTAGTGAAACGTACGCCCGCAAATTTGGGAGTGTGCCGATTGAATTGAATTTCGTAACCGAGGCGGATCGTGCGTAAAACCCAACGAGACGGACTGGGAAGCTGAAGCCAAGCCTCCAGGGACCGTACGAGAGGAATTAACGGCACTACCGGTGTACCCGCGGCGGGGCAGCGAGGCGGGACAGGCGGGACTGCCGGTGCGTCTGCCGTGACAGCATAAGCATCTACAGTATGTGTGTGTGTGACACTGACCTGAGCCCGCTGAGGGAAACGGTCGTCCGGTCTCCTCAGCTGAGGACGCAGACTCCGAAGGGGTTGCTGGTGGTCCGGTCTCCGTAGCGGAGAGCTCGAACTCCTCAGAACACCCACTGGCGATAGAGGAGAGGGAGGAAGAACATCTGACTGCCCGCTCACCTCTCTCTCGATCCTCTGGAGACCTGGAGAAGGAATAGGAATGCACTCTTTTTGTGGTTTTGTGGGTGCCGGCTGAGAAGCCGGCGGAACAGAAACAAAACGAAACCAAAGATTTTCCACCCGGCCCTCTACCGGTGGAAGGAGCGGTGCCATCACCGTCTCCCGCTGAGTGATCCCATCCAACTCCAGGTCGCCCGTCTCAGGGCCGCTTCGATTTCCGTTTGCCACGGGAAGCGGGTGGTGCGGGCGGGGCGGGCTGCCGACGGCTGTTCCCTCTCCGTGGTCTAGAAGACGTTCTAGCGGGGGGGGGCGGAGGCAGCCGCCGGAGGGCGCCCTCGGCGAGGAGCAGACGGGGCCGCCGGCGCTGGAGGGCGAGATGCAGGTCGCTTGCGCCGGGGCATGATCTGAGCGATCGCTTCCGTCTGCTTCTGGGCGGCGGAGAACTGCTGGGCAAACGACTCCACCGACTCGCCGAACAGGCCTGCCTGGGATACGGGAGCATCCAAGAACTTGTTCTTTTCTGCATCCGTCATGTCGGCCAGACAGAGCCACAGATGGCGTTCCTGGACCACCATCATTGACATCGCACGACCAATCGCCTGTGCCGTGACCTTCGTAGCACGGAGGGCCAGATCCGTAGCGGCCCGGAGCTCCGAAAGCACAGGCGAGTCGTGTCCTCCCTCGTGCAGATCTCTCAAGGCCTTAGCCTGGTGGACCTGCAGCAACGCCATAGCGTGCAGGGCTGAAGCCGCCTCTCCACATGCCTGATAGGCAGCCCCCGTTAAACCGGAAGACTGTCTGCAAGCACGGGAGGGGAGGGTTGGGCGATCCTTCCAAGTGGGAGCGTTGGCCGGACACAGCTGCATCACGACCGCACGCTCCACGGGGGGGATCCCCGTATAACCCTTAGCGGCTCCATCGGTGAGGCAGTTGAGGGGGGAGGGCTGAAACGGCCGTAAACGGGTAGAATACGGCGACCTCCAGGTCCTGGTCAGCTCCTCGTGCACCTCGGGGAAGAAAGGTACTGGCGGAGAGGGCTGTGAAACCCGGGCAGCTCCAAAGAACCAATCATCCAGGCGGGACGGTTCGGGCTGTGGGGGGTGAACCCACTCCAACCATACGGTCTCCGTTGCTCGAGAGAGCACGGCCACCATCTCTGGATCGAAATCCGGCGTCACGACCCGTCCGGAAGGGGGGAGGACATCCGGATCCTCAGAGGGAGAGGGCCCACCCTCGGATGCTGCGGTCTCCGTGGATCCGGAGGGAGGCACGACAGATCCAACAGACATCGTAGAACACGACTCTGAAGTTTCCATCGGCACATCAACCGGCTGTGGACGAGGAGGCTGAGAGCCGGAGGACGAATCCCCCGACCGGCTCAGCACAGTGATGCGGAGATCGTCCTTCGAGAGCTTCACGGCCGCTCCGTGGCGGCGTTCAGAGCTTGTCGGACGTGGGTTGCGTTTTTCCCGGAGGAAAGACAACCGTCTCCGCAAATCCACAAGGGACATGTTCTCGCAGTGAGAACACTTACCCCCAGCGAACGCCGCCTCTGCGTGCTCGATGCCCAAGCACGAAAGACAACGCTTGTGACCGTCCTTCGGACCCATATACTTCCCGCATCCAAGATTGCACGGACGAAAAGCCATCCTGAAAAGGACGCTAATCTCCGGATATACGAGAGAGTGGCTGCCTTTAACAAGGCACAAAGCTCTCTCGTATCACTCTTTTAGGGAAATTCACTCAGATGCTCAGTTGATGATGCGCACAGGGAAAGGCAACGCACACACTAAACTCAAAGGGAGGGAGGAGTGGTGACAGTGAGGTGCGATTACTCAAACATCAACATCACAACTGTGTTCTGGTTCAGTCAGAAACAGAGAACAAACTGGAGAAACAAAGATGAACCTGAAGATTTGACTTTAGATTCAGATTACTCAGGACGAGTGCATCAGAGGATCACTAAAGATTACTCAAAGCTCATAATACATGATCCGAGAGAGAGAGACAGTGGACAATATCAGCTCATGATCATTACGAAGGATGGAGTTAAACATCTCAGCTCAGTCACAGTCAATCTAACAGTCACAGGTACATTTACATTCTCATCAGTCCAGTTAAACTCTTTTCATTTCTCATCTAATTTAAGGTTTTCATTATTTAGTTTTACAGGTGAAGATGAATCCTGGACCTAGAGGACAGCGAGTAAAACTGAACTGTGATTCCTCCTGCCCAAAAACATCTGAAAATAATTACCGCTGGTCCAAGAATGGACAACCTTTAAAAAATAGTCAAAGCATATTTGTGTCATCCAGAGGAAACACTAACAGTTATTCCTGCTCTGAGCCTTTTTCAGATTTCTCTTCGCCTGTGTGTGAGTCTGACATTTATAAAATATTTATATTAAAATGGAAGATCAAACTTTGCAGTTTTCTTGTTGATTCATATACAGTATGAGTGTGTTTGTAATTGATTGTGAATGTTACAGCAGTATTTTGTGACTCTTTCAGGTCTTTCTAACAGTAGCTGTTGGGGTGTAACTTACACCTCTAGAAGTGTTTGTGCTTTAGTGGGATCAACAGTAGATATTCACTCTTCATACTCACATCCCACTGGAGATACAGTAGAGAAAACATACTGGTATTACGGTTATCGTGGGGAATTCAGAGATCTACGTGAGGATCCTCGGTTTTCTGGTCGTGTGGAGTATCTGGGAAACACACTGAGAATAAAAAATGCCAGCATGAGTGACGCTAAACAATATCACTTTAACCTCATCACTAACACATCAGATGTAGTTTCTAGTTCTTCTGGAGTCTATCTTACTGTTACAGGTAACTGCTCATAATAAACTCTCTGTAGTGCAGCACTCATTATACTGAAGCATTATAGCTCGAGTAGGAGTCTGATATCAGCATGACTGTGATTAGAGGTTTAGGTAATGCTTTATCAATTGAGCTAAATCAAAAATATGAGGCCCAACTTTGAAAAGTAATTTTATGTGAAATTTCAGCTACATGGGTGAGAAGCAGTCCAGACCCTGTGATAGATGGAGAAAAAGTGATATTACGCTGTTCAACTTATTGCTCATTGGATAGTAAACATACTTACATCTGGTATAAGAATGGACAACAGGTAACAGATGGATTGACATTATTAAACAAGCTGTACCTGGACTCAATCAACAGTGAGGAGCTACAAGAGTATTCCTGTACTGTAAGAGTTAACACAACATCTCATCATACATCTGACTTTACTGTTACACTATAAAAAGTAAACAGTTGGATCAACTTAAAAAATTAAGTTGTTTCTTATTGTGAAATTCAAGTGAAATTTTAAGTTGAACAAAACTAGTTTTAGTTACCAACTGAAGTAACTCTTTAAAGCTACAGTCGGCAACTCTGGAGGATTGAGATGATTTCTAATGTTTTCAATTTTTTGCCCCTCCCACACTACCACCGAGCAACCTCATATCGAGCTCGTCCTCAGCAGTGCATTTTTAAGCATACTTAGATTACTTACATAAAACTCAGAAATACAATAAATGGTTGATAAAGCACAATTACCTGTCAAGAAGAAATGTGACAAGCTCTGCATCCAGCTAAAACCCTTTTAAAGCTCATAGATCCCTCCACCTTTCAAATGCTGGTCCGATATTGATCCTAATTTCATTACAGGTCGCTTTCTATCTTCGTTTCCTTCTTTTCCTTGGTTGTTTTCTTTTCATTGGTTGTTTTCCTAGCTCTGGTTGTTAGCCAAGGAATTGAAAGTTTGTTAGTGAATGTTCTCTCCGCCATCAAGCTGCGTTCAATCCAACACACATGTGAACTTCAGGCAGATTCATGTGATATTAGGCTTGTTCGACTTCATGCAGCGCCACTAGAACCGACGGCCGGATGACGTCAAAGTACCACGAGAGCAAGACGAAATTAGACTTTGTATGATTTCTCTAATCATTTTCATTTTTTTCTTAAACTGTCTAATTTATGTTGTTCTATTGGAGCATAGTGTCGGTTTCAGTAAATATGATCAAAAAATCTTGCAGCTTTAAGTTGATCTAACGTTTCACTTGTTACAGTGTAAATGATAAAATAGATAGTTTCAGTCCTTGATGCTGATTGGTTTATTCTCAGCTATGACATCATCACTGAGCTACTTTCAGTCTCACTGTGCAGCACTCATAGCTGATCATTAATATTGAAGTGAGATGATACAAAATTACAAAATGTTCAAGTACAAGAAATCTAAATATTGCCTAATAAATCAAATAAGTCACTGGCGCAGCTTCTGCAGGTTTCAAAGTCAGGTGTCGGTGTGCCGCGTTGTTTTGTGTATCATCATTACTGGGGAAACCCCTAAAAAAGAAAATGAGGAAACACAATCAAGGTGGATTTATTATTTTCTAACGCAAGTTGTACTTTAAATGTACTAACACAACCAAAAGTGAAAGTGTTTTAGCGCTGTCAGTGGCACTGAACGTCATAGCACATCACTCAGAACTTTTGTGTTATTTTGAAAATATGCACACAGCTGTCATGATGGTTATTTGCTGAGTAGCGCTGTGATAACGGCTGCAGTGAGACTGAAATCTGAGAATCACAGAAAAGTCACATTCTGAATGTTCTGCCTTTTCTGAATATAACTGAGTTTGTGTCTTTTTTTCAGATCCAATGGACAAAACAAATGCTTAAATACATAAAACTGTATGATACTGATTAAAACAAGGCTTGGCTTTCTGAAGGTTTGCTACTGTAAATGTTTTAATAAAGCTTTATTAATCCTGCATTTTTGAGATATTTTTCCACATATTATATTTGTATTAAAACATTCATAATAGTCAGATAAATGTTATCTTTTGAATATATTTCTCTGTTTTCTGTTTTGACTGCAGTATGTGGTAACACTTTCTATGAAGTCTGTGTTTATAATGCATTATTGCAGGTATATTCCCTTATAATAAACATTATTATAATGTATGTTGTTGTCTAATCAATAATCATTACAACAGTTTCAATACATTATTTGTGGTTGTACCATTTATGAGTATGATGATTTATAACACATGACGAACTCCATATTGTTATCTTGTAATATAAGTACACGTTGTCATGTATTTAAATTTTATATATTTGCATTGTATAATTGTCACTTGACCTAAAGCAGGAAATAAACCATAAGTCTTCTCATAAACATCCACAATGCTTTACATACAAATAACTGAAACAAACAGAAAGCTACAGATTGGGCTTTAATGTTCTTTAAAGTGAAAACGTGTCAGAAATCTCCAACATATGTTTGTTACCAGCCTTACTCCTCTATAGTGGGTCAATATTTATACCCAATCATCATAATACTGGCAAAGGCTTTAGTGGAGCTTTTGTAGAGCATCGATGAGCAGTGTACTGGTAATGTCTTGTAATCTCAACTATATCTTTAGTCAAACCTGGCCAGAAAAAATGTTTACTAATTCTGTGACACATTTTGAGTCGTCCCAGATGACCTGCCCAAAGTTTAGATTGTCCCATTGTTAAACCTGTTAAGTGTTGCTTTAAGGCTGTTTATTAAGATTTGTTTTAGTCGATCGGATCACAAGTGGACGAGAGAGATGCATTCACGTGATGTTTTAATTCATCTCGTTTCTTCACTTACGACCGCTTCTGTCCTGATTACTTTGAGGGGATTGTCAATGAGCGAGTCCCTCTGCCTTCCTTTATACACGAGAGGAGAAATGATGTGCACTAATATTAGGTCACAGTCCGCTGCTTGTGTAGTTACATAAACATGCTGCACATTGTTTTGTATATTTATTGGCTTTCTCTGATAATTTAGAGCCATTGATGAATTAAGTTAGCGCAACTTGCAAGAAGTCTGAGGTAAAAACATAGTGCTCTGTACATCATATTACATCCGTAAACAGAGAGTAGTCAGTCTTTTGTGGCTGTTTAAACACATTTAAAGTGACACTTCACCCATTTGCATTAAGCTTTGTATAGTTAGAACCCCAGTCATGTTTTTGAATGGTCATGCATCATTTCCTCAGTTTCCCCTGAAAGAGGAGAAATACAGATTTCAGTGTTGCACTTCCTTCTTTCAATAATGTAAAAATCATCATTTTGCATCATTGAAAGAAGGAAGTCCAATATCTTTGTTGAGGAGGTTAGACTACAAACACTCCTTTTCTCGGTCAAATAGGCACCAAATTCTAAATGTATGTTACTTTCGACTACAAATATGACACACGTTCAATAAAAATTTATGTTTCTACGGGTGAAATGTGTGTTTACATTGTCTGTGTCCAAATCAGCAATATTGTTTGACTTAAACTTCCCTTTTATGCAATCTCCACTTTTTCTTCACACTCTTCCCTCCCACCAGTTAACAACGGACCTTTTAGAAAAGTTTTTCATATCGGAGGTGTGAAAAGGCGCTGCTGATCTACACATCAACTTCATTTAGGAAAAGGAAGCAACTGAGATTATGAGATCACCTATCAAGAGTTAGAACTGACATAAACTTACAACCCACTGCTGCATGGACAGAGAACTGAACAACAACTGCACTGTGTAATGTATTCATGTTTAATCTTTTAATTATATGCAACTTAAACAAAATATTACAATCTTAGTTGTAATAACAGTTGTGTGTTACTGTCATGATGATTTTACTGTAAAGAGGCAGATCTGAAAAATAATAACAGATTCATGAATTGAGGCTCACAATGAAACTAAACGTGTGTTTTTATTTCAGGAATAATAAAACTCTTCTTTGTTTTGTAGCTGGTATATGTGAGTTTCTACAAAGTGAAATCATGAACTTCAGACTCTCATCACTGATCCTGCTGTTACACATTCAAGGTATGAATCACAGTTTTGTGTTATGTAGACAGTGTTATATACTGAAACTTCTTATTCATAAGAGAATAACATCCAGATCTGACAGTGACTGTCTATCGTTATGAAAAGATTATGTTTAAGTTGATCCTCCATACATGGTGTTTCAGTGAAGCAGCTTGACAAAACATTTTAGCTTTTAATTATCACAGTGCTGTTTGCACTACCGGGCTTCAAGCGGGTGTGCCAGTTCCTGCCGCGTTTGCATTGTCACTTCCAGGCTTGATCGTTCCTCAACAGGGCTTAGTTGGGGCTTAAGACCGCAGGCTTTTCTGGCCCGCCGAATAACTTGGGTCAGAGCAGGCCTCTCGGGGTTAGATGAGTGATAAAAGTCAAAGGTGAAGTTTTTCTGAGTCTGGCACAGTGGTGTAGTGCAGGGTATACGCAGGTATACGGAGTATACCCACCTCTTTATTTGATGTCAGGGGGTAAACCCACTTCTACTGGGGGCAGGGGCGTTGCTAGACATAAAGCTCTACTGGGGCACGGGCCCCCCGTTTTTTTTTTACTTTTTCTTGAAAGCCTGCGGTGTGCAAGATACAATTTCCTTTGCTTAACCCAATATTCCAATATTGCAACAAGTACTGGAAAAGACAAACATTTATTTAAAAATATTTAAGTATCATCTTCATATATACATATATACAACATTATGAACATGTTTAAAGGCATAAAATGTTTATAATAATGGCAGGAGAGAAAATATTTTTATGCACATTTGCATTTTACATAACAATGATTAATAACTTTCTTTTTTCATTTTATGACTGCTACTAAAAAATCTATCTTAGTTACTGCTAACTATTTATGTAATGACCTAGAGCTAGTGAACTAAATATTAATTTCATATCTGAAAATACAGAACACAGGTTTTGTATGTGAACAATGCAATTTTATAGACTATTGACAGAGGTTTTTCTGAGATTTTTCCCTCTAATGTTTGAGCCCTGACAGGGTAAGATGTTATGTGTCTTTACTCCCTTAAATTTATCATCTCTCATTCTTGCTTCCCTTTTCCTGCTTTGCACAAAACATTTCTGATGTCCATCACATGCGTCAATCATCGGGTGAAAATAAGATTTTCATTATTATTTAGAAACTTACTTTATTCTCGTCATGTTTTCATAAACCAACTCAAGCGCGTGTACTTTGTATGCGGCTGCGCACGGCAAAACAGTCGCGTGCACGCCTCAATTCATGTCCGCGTCCGCGCACCAATTCATGTCCGTGCGCGGACGCGTCAGTGCAACTGCTGCGTCGCTTTTTCAAACGTGAATTGGGTAACTACATTGCATATAGATCCGTTTTGCCGCGATTGTCTTTGTAAATGAATAAACTATTTAACTGCTAAAATGTAAACTTGAGATTTACACAGGTGCACAAAAGATTTACACTGGGGCACGTGCCCCAGTAAAAAGGGGCTAGCGACACCCCTGACTGGGGGCATAAATTAAGAGTATACCCACTTCTCCAGACACCACTACACCACTGGTCTGGCAAGATGCGCGTTTCACCTTTAACTTATCTGTCTGCATATTAAATTTACTCTATTTTAGTTACCTCAAAATAGGAACAAGCCAAAAATTTGTCTGAACACACCATGTTTTTAGACCAGCATGCCCATGGGTGCAGAAATGGCAAACAATGTGACACTGGAAGTGAAAATGAAAATGACAACTGCGCCTGGCTGAAACTAGCAAAAAACACTTGCGTCATGCTTTGGGCTGCATTGCACCAGCGTATGATGGGGCCCTATATCCTTATAAGACTGTCTGAATCTCTCATCTGTCTCTCATTTTAATCAAGTAACATTACAGTAAGCTACAAATATTAATAATTTTACCGTTTCTTCTTCAGGGTCCCTAACATTGGATAACTTTAATGTAACCTGTGATGAACTGAATATTTGTGCTGTGAGGGGGAAAGAGGTGAGAGTGTGGTGCAATAACTCAAATATCAACATCACAACTGGGTTCTGGTTCAGTCAGAAACAGAGAACAAACTGGAGAAACAAAGATGAACCTGAAGATTTGACTTTAGATTCAGATTACTCAGGACGAGTGAATCAGTGGATTACTAAAGATTACTCAGAGCTCAGAATAGATGATCTGATAGAGAGCGACAGTGGAGAATATCAGCTCATGATCATTATGAAGGATGGAGTTAAACATCTCAGCTCAGTCACAGTCAATCTAACAGTTTCAGGTACATTTACAATCTCATCAGTCCAGTTAAACTCTTTTCATTTCTCATCTAATGTAAAGTTTTGATTATTTAGTTTTACAGGTGAAGATGAATCCTGAATCTACAGGACAGCGAGTAAAACTGAGCTGTGATTCATCCTGCCGTTTAACATCTGAATATGGTTACCGCTGGTTCAAGAATGGAAAACATTTAATAAATAACCAAAGCATATTTGTATCATCCAGTGAAAACACTAACAGTTATTCCTGCTCTGAGTTTGTTTCAGATCCCTCTTCATCTGTGTGTGAGTCTGACATTTATAAAACATTTATATTAAAATGGAAGAACAAACTTTGCAGTTTTCTTGTTGATTCATATACAGTATGAGTGTGTTTGTAATTGATTGTGAATGTTACAGCAGTATTTTGTGACTCTTTCAGGTCTTTCTAACAGTAGCTGTTGGGGTGTGACTTACACCTCTAGAAGAGTTTGTGCTTTAGTGGGATCAACAGTAGATATTCACTCTTCATACTCACATCCCACTGGATATACAGTAAAGGAAACATACTGGCATTACATTTATAGTGGGAATTTCAGTGATCTGCGTGATGTGGGAAATACGCTGAGAATCAAAGACGTCAACATGAGTAATGCTGGAGAATATCGATTTATCATCATCACTAACACATCAGATAAAGTTTCTGGTTATCCTGGAGTCACTCTTACTGTTACAGGTAACTGCTCATAATAAACTCTCTGTAGTGCAGCACTCATTATACTGAAGCATTATAGCTCGATGAGGAGTCTGATGGCAAAGGTTTAGGCCACAATTGAGCTAAATCAAACATTTCAGGCCTAACTTTAAAAAGTAGTTTATGTGAACTCTGTTATATGAAATCTCAGGTACACGAGTGAGAAGCAGTCCAGACCCTGTGATAGATGGAGAAAAAGTGATATTAAGCTGTTTAACCAGATGTACTCTGGATAACAAACATACTTACATCTGGTATAAGAATGGACAACAGGTAACAGATGGATTGACATTATTAAACAAGCTGTACCTGGACTCAATCAACAGTGAGGAGCTACAAGAGTATTCCTGTACTGTAAGAAGTAACACAACATCTCATCATACATCTGATGAAATTATATAAGAGAGAGTTTCAGTCCTTGATGCTGATTGGTTTATTCACAGCTATGACATCATCACTGAGGTACTTTCACTGTGCAGCACTTATAGATGATCATTAATATTGTAGCAGTTATAGTTTATATGTCAAACACTTCAGTATATCTCATAATGAAAGAAACATTTGTGTCATTATTATTTTCATTTTATAGAAATTTGATTTATTAAAAGATTTCACTCATTTGTCTCTGTGCCAGTGTGTAAGTCACGGGTTAAAGGTCATTACTCTTCAGTTGTGATGATATTCATAATGTAGCACAGCCTCTCATACCTGAATTCAGATGATCTATCTGATAGATTTACTGTATTGATTTTAACATCACGAGTCTTTGTCATTTAAGCTGAAGAGTAAAGTTATGTTCTCAATTTTCTGAGC